>NC_045734.1:19461855-19464003 GCF_008692095.1 Etheostoma spectabile | reverse complement strand
TTGTTTTACTGTATTTTAGTATTTATTCATTTTGTCTATTTTTTTTTTAAACCCAATGCTCTTATTTTGTTTTTACAATATTTTAATGAATTGTTTTTTATGTTTGAGTTTTCTGTGCAGCACTTTGGTAACTTTGTGTAAAATGTGCTATACAAATAAAGTGGATTGGATTGGATTGGATACTGTTCTTGTCCAAGGACCCGAGAGGCTGGCATTACCACCTGAAAGAGGTGATTTGAGAGAGAGACTCAAATCGCAGCTGAGTCTCACATCTTGAATACTAGAATGTCCTTGAAAGCTCCATAGAGATTCAAAAAACAGTAATAGCAGAAATGCATGTTTGTCCGTCTAAATTACAAGTCAAGGCTGCAACAGCAAAAACTTCCTCTAGTTTATGGTTTGCATTGAGATTACAGGCAAACAGTACTTACAATCCCAGCTAGAAGTCAAAAATAGTCAAACTGTTGTTATTCTAATTGTTTAATTCTCTTAATTTTCTTTTTTTTCCTCCACAGTCTGTGGGAAGTGGTAACTTCCTGGTGACATTCAGTGGAGTTCCAGCAGGTGACTTTGTGCTTCGCCTGAGAGGGGAGGACAGTAGCTTTACCTCCAGCTCAACACCCAGCAGCTTCCAGAGACAAGCCTCTACACTGATCAAGACCTCCAGCATCTCTGTGACTGTGAGTCTCAGTGATGCAGTTATTCTCTTTGGTTCGGCATTTATAAAGGAATAATAAGATAAGAGATAAGCAAAGTTTATTGTCATTAAATCTATGTACAGTGCAGCACATACTGTAGTACATAGAGGAACGATCATGTTACTTGTAATTTAGTGTAATGTTCTTTCCTCTGTGCTTCTTCCCACTCAAAGCAACCATGATGCATCCATAGGAATACAAAAAGACATGTATGACTGTAGATCTCTCTTTACTTCCTCTCACTTTTCAGGCCCAAGCCAACAACACCAACATAGAACCAGGCTTTACCATCTCCATTCCTTTCACAGTCACCACAACCACCAACGGAGTTTTTAACGACTCTGCAACCGGAACATTCACAGTGCGAGCCAACAATGATCGCAGCTATACTTCGACTTCACCCATCAGCATCACCATAGCGGCAGGCAGTGGAGGCAAAGCCAATGGCACCGTGACCTTAACAGCACCAGCCAGTGCTGCATCAGGAACAGACTTTAGCCTTACCATTGAGGCAGAAAATGCAGCTGCCACTGACAACTACACTGTACTCAGGTTGTCTGTGGCTGCCAAGGTAGGAAGATGTAACTTTTGTACTGAAGGTGGATGTGGAATAAAAGAAAGCAGGATAAAATGGTGGTTTGGTGACAATTAAGAGCCAGATGAGAGTTTGGTGGCAAGCAGTCCTACATCTGCAACATTTTCCGACACAAATATATCACTGTTAAATCACTTATGATAAAATAGCATCAAATAAATAATATAAGCCACCTGCAAACAAATGGGATCAAAGGAGAGATGCATGGTAGCCATTTCCCATGTATGTGTCAATTCTGGCATTCTGACTTTCTGTCTTTCGCCATTTATTTACTTTGATGGTGATTTGATGGTGTTAGTGATGCTTTTTGGTAACAATAAAAATATAGGTGTATATGTATACAGTATGTGTATACACACACAAAATATTACACTTTAAGAGGCCCCATCTTGTCACCTAATGACTAGTTTTAGTTTGGAAACTTAGCAATAATACATTTGAACTTCTATTCAAGTAAAACTTTGACTTCTACTTGAAATTTGGTATTGGTATACTGTAAAATTACTTTTACCCAAGTACAAGCTCTAAGTACTTTGTTCATCGTTTACTGTATGTATGATTTTTCACTGCAGTTTAGCCCATTATCCATAGAAATGAGAAAACTACCTGGAAGCAAAAATGGGTTTTAAATATACTTAGGCTACAGAAGTGTTTAGGATGGATGTTGCCTTTAAATGGTTGGACCAGATGCATGTTGAGTGAAGATCACCATCAACTGGTGGTAACAAAGAAACATTTCAGGTTTCACCAGGCCCATGCAGTAAGATCATGTTAACTTGAGTGAGTTGCACCATGAGATGTTGGGTTTTCATGGACAAAACAGATAAGAGGTATTGTGAAACATGCACGCTGAAC
>NC_045734.1:19436218-19461845 GCF_008692095.1 Etheostoma spectabile | reverse complement strand
AAAGAAAAATAACACTGTTGCAATAGCTAGTAAAGTTTGTCTTTTTCAGAAAAAGTAAATCAATAATTACAACAAAGAACCAAATGAACCTCAAAGGGAAGTAAAATAAAACAATTACAATAATAGTTGTATGGAAGAACTAAGAGACTTACAGCAGATTTGTATTTTGGTTTGTAGAATGCACAATTCCTGTCTTATTTCTTCCTCTCTCCCACTTCCTGTTTCTGTCTCCAGGTGACAGATATTACCCGCCCAGTCTGCCAGGTAGTTCATCCACCAGCTGTCCATCCTCCTCATCGCTCTGTGCTTCCTCCCAGTGGGAATTTATCGCTAATCTCACTGATGGCATCAATAGAACAGGCATTGAGAGAGTCACTATCCGCAAAAGGGAACGGAACCCTCAATACCACCACAGTGGCTGGAGCAGGGGGTGAGAACATTCCAGCGGCACATTACAGTACCTCCTGCTGTTCACAGAATGTAGAGCTGGCTGCTGTGGACAGAGTAGGAAATGTGGGGACACGTGTCGGACAGGCTAGAGAATCTACTACGGCTGCTCCTACAGACTACAGCTGCAGTTAACACAACATCCACACACTTTCATATCACACTGACTCTGGATCAGTGTTGTGGTTTCTGTCCTTAGGAAGTAAAAGGGATAAATGGAAATGACACTGTAAAAGCATTTAGGATGGATGTTGCCTTTAAATGGTTGGACCAGATACATATTGAGTGAAGATCACCATCAGCTGGTGGTAACAAAGGCAAATTTCAAAGATCATGTTTACTTATGAGTTGCACCATGAGATGTTGGGTTTTCATGGACAAAACAGACAAGAGGTATTGTGAAACATGCACGCTGAACAGAAAGAAAAATAACACTGTTGCAATAGCTAGTAAAGTTTATTTGTCTATTTCAGAAAAAGTAAATCAATAATTACAGCAAAGAACCAAATGAACCTCAAAGGGAAGTAAAATATAACAATTACAATAACAGTTGAAGTGGAAGAAATACGAGCGAGTTCCAGCAGTCAAAAACGAACGGCACTCGTGGGGCCTGTTTCACAAAGCAGGATTAATGTAGAAAACTGGATGAGCCAGAACCACACCAAATCTCCAACACAGAACAGTTCCGTACACTACATCACTCAGTGATCCTTGTTGGTGAGGCAGGTCCCAGTTATCAGGAGACAGCACAACAGCCTGGCCAAATGCAAACTGTATCGGGGGAGGGGAGGAGGTGCAAAAAGCTTGGTCCTTTTATCCAAAGTATTAATGAGAAACTAATTTCGATTTTCCTTCAAACAAAACAGCAACCACAAATTCAAAGTACAGCAGGTTTACTGAAGAAACAACAGAAAAGTTAATAACCTCAATTATTATGGCTAGGAAAAGTTAAAGCCGACACCCTACTAAAAAGAAAAGCAATTTGTATACAAATAATTTTGCCTTGCAAGGTCACGAAAAAGCAACTGGGAGTCCAAAGGGTACCACTATAATGAGGAACCTTGAAGCTCGATTGAGAGGAGTAAACTTAAAGGAATTTAGTATCCTCAAAACGATAACAACTTCATAGAGAAAGACATATTAAAACAAACATTTAAATCAGGTCTGTGGAGCCATCACCCTTATCGCACAAACACTAAAGAATATCCTTCTCTGTCTATTTAAAATCTTTGAGCACATTCATGTTACATCCGTAATGCAACTTGGAACAGAGTAAATGTAAGAAACCTATATCAGTCATTAACAATAGTATTTACAATAACTAATATGTTACTCTTTTAAACAGAGCAGAGCTTAATGTTACACAATTGGATTTTTTTTTTTTAATAAACCATGGTAGATGAAACATATCCCTGGATCTCTGTGTTCCTGACAAGAGAGATGGGCAATACCAGAGTAAGTATGTATAATCTATACATAATAGATCAATACAGAGGGCCAATAACTGATATATAACATTTGTATCCTCAAAATGCAAAAAGACAAAAGCTACAGTTACAGATAAATAGCTACAGTTTTTGTTTTTAACAAAAGCAAGTGAGAAACAGTACATAATAACATTTTATGGCAAAACCACTGAGGACTTGCGCCTCGAACTCCTCTCCTTTAAGTCACTATGTTGTTTCATAGGACTTTGGTCCAACAAACCTCACAAAACTGTTTTGTAACACATTTCTTCATTGACAACTGAGGTGTCAAAGACTGGAAAGAGCCCAGTAAAGTGCACAGTAAAGTAAGAAGTAATTGTAAGAATAAGGGAACAAAAATATTCTAATTACCTGAAATATAATAACAAGAAAGCCCTGATACTTCTAAGTTTGATGCCATTAATTTCATCTGATTATCTAGTAGTTTGGCTTGTGTGTTAGGGCTGTAGCCAATTTATGTTCTTGGTAATATGCAACATATGAGATTTAAAAAAAAAAAAAAACACAGGCAAAGAAATGGTGATGATACAATAGTTGCATGCAGAGGCACTGAGTTGAAAGAGTTTGTAGGTCTATATTCTCTGAGCATGCTTACGTTTCACTCAAAATCTGCTTTTACTATTTTGCAAAATTAGTACAGGGCTTCCAAAGTTGGCATTCACTATTATCCCCTTTCAGCATCACCAAGTATACTGTACCAATCCATTAATTTACAGTATATACATGCTTCACATAATATGTACAGTATATATAAAAAGTCTACGCACCCCTGTTAAAATGCCAGGTTTTTGTGATGTAAAATAAATAGACAAAGAAATCATGTCCGAACTTTTTCCACCTTTACTGTTACCTATAACGTGAACAATTCAATTGAAAAATCAAACTGAAATCTTTGAGGGGGAAAAATAAAAACGTACAATATCCTGGTTTCGTAAGTGCGCACACCCTTAAACTAACACTTTGTTGAAGCCCTTTTTGATTTTATTACAGCACTCTTTTTGGGTAGGAGTCCATTAGCATGGCACATCTTGACGTGGCAATATTTGCCCACTCTTTGCCTCACTCTGCAAAATTGCTCCAAATCTGTCATATTGCAAAGACATCTCCTGTGCACAGCCCTCTTACGATCACCCCACAGATGTTCAACTGGATTCAGGTCTAGGCTCTGGCTGGGCCTTTCCAAAATGTTATCTTCTTTTGGTGAAGCTATGCTTTTGTGGATTTGGATGTGTGCTTTGGGTCATTGTCATACTAAAAGGTGAACTTCATCTTCAGCTTTTTAACAGAAGCCAGAAGGTTTTGTGCCACAATTGCCTGGTATTTGGTACTGTTCATAATTCCCTCCACCCTGACTAAGGCCCCGGTTCTAACTGTGGGGGGAAAAAAACAACCCCAAAGCATGATGCTGCCACCAACATGCTTCACTGTGGGTATGGTGTTCTTTGGGTGATATGCAGTGTTGTTTTTGTGCCAAACATATCTTTTGGAATTATGGCCCTAAAGTTCAACCTTGGTTCCATCAAACCATAACACATTTTCCCCACATGCTTTTGGGAGATTTGATGTTTGTTTTGCAAACTTCAGCCGGGCCAGGATGTTTTTCTTTGTAAGAAAAGGCTTTCGTCTTGCCACCCTATCCCAAAGCCCATTCATATGAAGAATACGGGAGATTGTTGTCACATGTAGCACACAGCCGGTACTTGCTAGAAATTCCTGCAGCTCCTTTAATGTTGCTGTAGGCCTCTTGGAAGCCTCCCTGAGTAGTTTTCTTCTCATCAATTTTGGAGGGACGTCCAGTTCTTGATAATGTCTCTGTTGTGCCATATTTTTTCCACTTGATGATGACTGTATTCACTGTGTTCCACGGTATATTTAATGCTTTGGAAATTCTTTTGTACCATTCTCCTGACTGATATCTTTACATAATGAGAGCCCTCTGATGGTTTGGAAGCTCGCTGCAGACCATGGCTTTTGCTCTGAGACGCAACTTAGAAAATGTCAAGAAAATCCTACTGGAACAGCTGAACTTTATTTGTGATTAATCAGTCACTTTAAATGATGGCAGGTGTGTAATGACTTTGAGTTTGAATGTGATTGGTTAATTCTGAACACTGCCAATTATAAGAGGGTGTGCACACTTATGCAACCAGGTTATTGTGAGGTTTTTAGTTTTAATTTTTCAAGATTTCAGTTTGTTTTTCAATTGAATTTTTCACATTATAGGTCACAATAAAAGTGGGAAAAGTGACATTATCTTTGTCTAATTTCTTTTACATCACAAAAACCTGCCGTTTTAACAGGGGTTTGTGGACTTTTTATATCCACTGTATATATGTAGTGAACCTTCCATGCAGCATATTAAACCCTTTATTTGAGTAAAATAAATGTGTGGAAAAAAGGTGTTTCAAAGAATAAGTTGCTGTCCTCATGTTTTTTTTTCTCCTTTCGGATTAACTAGCAGTACATGCCCAGCACATATACAGGGGCACTGTAAAAGATGTTCCTGTTTCATTTTCCACGCCTACCAAAACACTAGGTCAGTATTACCAACCACCACTGGCAAAGTAAAACTTTATCCACACTTCTGCAAACACTATGCAGCTGATAAAGCACATACTCAAGTCAGCTTGATGCATGTGCCCTTCTCCTCAAATCAACTTTGAGTTGGCATTATCTCCAAGCTGCACAAAGATCAGTCAATGCCTAAAAACTCCCCAAAATGGCCTTGTTCCTACATATGACAAAGTGATTTGCTGATTTAATAAATTGGATTACGTTTATGTCACATGAGATGTCCAGCATTAGTTTCAGGCAACATTTTAATTTTTTTTGTACTGACCTTTAAGTAAACTTGAGTAAGATATATGCAGTACTAAAGTTTAACAACTTAAATTTTAGGATCATTAAACCGTCATGCTAAAACCGCAAGTGCAGATAACAGCTTAAGATACAACGTTACTACTAATATGAAAATGATTTCTGATGTGTAAACATTCCAAGGGTTAAGTATACTGGTATAATACATACAATACTTGGTGTATTGTGATATCTGTGGAGGTATAAAAAGTCACGGTTTGGCAATAGGCAGGGGGGAGAAAAGTACAGTGATATCCCTGCCCTTGGAGTGCGAGTCAGGTAGAGTCAGGGAAACCTGAGGTGTAAACTCTCTATGATTGTACTGATCTTGCATCTGTTGTATAATTGGAGTTTGGGATGGAAAAGATTGGTGCAATCTGATCCGCAAGCCAGCTTGGACAGCTCAGGAAACAGTTGCTAAGTGGCTCTGTTATGAAGGTACTTAGCTCATTCTAGTGTGTGTTACTCTAACATATTAGATCTACTGTGCTACTCTAGTTTGTGTAATTGATTTAATTTCTAATTTAATATATACAGCCATTTTACAGATTGCAAAATTGAAATATTTGTCAGGCATTCATTTGCACACATTGTCAAGACTAATAAACACCACTGGCTCTGTGGTAAGGCAACTACTTCATAGTTCAACAGTTTGAAAGCAATCAGCTTGTCTGATTGAAGAAAACATAACTAAGGAAACACTAAGAATAATTTATTCATTTAACAAAGAACTGCCGCTCTAGAAAAAAAAAATTAGCGATGCATTCTGTTTTGATTAGACATCACAGGTTGTTGTTATAATAATAGACGAAACATGTGGCTGGCTAGACACAAAGGAAGAGGATTTCAGCCACAACAGCATGGCTAAGCCTACAGCTGCCTGGATGGTATCAGTGACACTGATGTAGACATATATTGTGATTGACAATTGTGTGTCCAGGATTACGGCAAATCATTAGATATGGCTAGAAAACTTAAATGTCTTGCCACTGGTGTTAGGAGGTTAGGCTAGACTTCGGAGTTGGGCTACTAAGACAATGGGGTTGGGGTAGGGAAAGCCATCCCAAGTTCTCTCTAGTCAATCTCAGCAAGATCACAGTTAGGGGAGGGTGGTGTGGACAATTGAAGGTGGTTTGAATCTGGTAGTGGGCCCAGGGTAGAGCCCTGAGGGACGCCACTTGGGGCAGGGTTGGGAAGGGTCAGGGTTTCTGGAGCAGACTTTTTTCGTGGTCGGTCCTTAGGGACAGGAAGGTGCTCAGGCGCATCAGTGCACATAGGGGTGGAGGGGGCGCTGGCAGTGCCAGTAGGGGAACAGGAGGACAAGGGTGTGTCGCTGATGGAGATCGACGGTGGAAAAATCCCGATCTTCTGGTTGGTGGCCTCCTGGATGGTGCGCTCAAATTCTCTCACCTCATCCATTGTCATGTCTGGATTGGAAAAAGATTAATTGAAACCAATGAGAAGAAGAATTGGGAAAGTAGTTATTTTTACTTTTTGTACACAATTTTAGAGAATTTCAGAAGAAAGGCTGAAACTGTAGTTTTCTGTAACTTCCACAAGTAATAGAAATCACTAGAGCCACAGGCATACCCAGAACAACATACAATAAATATAAAACAAAGCTGGAAAAAAAACATTTGAAAACAAGTTGTTGTTGTTGTTGTCAGCTCTCAGTGTGTTATTTTAATTACCATAATGTTTCTAGTCTTCATTTGTTATCTAGATACCTTTTCAAACCTTTATGAATCTTGGCAGACTTGAATTATTATTTTGATATTCAACAGTTCACCTACAGTACGCATCATTTGACTCAATGCAGGACAGAATGAAAAGGTGTATGTGGACAGTTATATGCAACTATGACAACTTCATTCACAGTCACAAACTGGTCCAGCATGAGACAGACCTGGGGCATTGGAGTGAAGAAACAATGATAAATACACATACGCTTGCTTTGTCATGGATCTCTATGTCATCCAGTGAAGATGGGTTTGTTGTGGAATGCACTTGCTGCTCATGGCAAACTTTGATGTTGGTTTTCTCATGCATTTGGCTCTCGTAATCCCTCACGTCATCCAGTGTCATATCTGGAAGAAGGGGCAGGGGTGGAACGAGGGTCGAAAAGTTCTTTACTCCTCTAGAATGGCTCTCCAGTTGACAAACAAGTGGGGAAGGAGAGGGTTAGGTGGCAAAGGTGCATTCCTTGTATGAGTAACGGATGATTAGTGTTTTTTGAAGTTAACGCTTTAGAGGTCAAAGTGAAAGCTTCCAATGACCCAGAGAGTTTATAGGAGACAGCAAGACGAATCCGAGCATCACACCAGGAAGGAGGGAGAAAGGATGGTCAAGGACATTTCAAGATTGAGGAAAAGCATGAACAATCCACAGCCAAAGAAGATGTTGGATCATTGGAAGCAAATGAAAGCAAGACCTTATTCATCATGCAAAATCATTTGACATTTGATTTAGGGAATATCCAGGTTGTAGAGAGTTATAAATACATTTATAAATTATGTTATAAAGGTTAGTGGTTATAGAGAGATGGGGAGAGTAAATATGTTTCATGGCAAAGATAATGGGCTTGTTAAGCCCTACAGCTGTGGAAAAATTTCAACAGCTGAGAGTGAGTAAATGTGTTTCAGCCACTTATGGATCCAAACAGGGCTGCCTTTCATGCAACAAAACTCTCTGAGAAACAGAGAGAGGCAGATTTCATGTTTCAGTAAGTGCATCATTCTTCACTGATCTCCAAATATTCCTTTGTGAAATTGCAGAATTGTTGGGAATATTTGACTTAAATGTGAAAGTAAGTGCCAAAAACAGTTTACATTTTTTTAACAGTCTTACATTTATACCGGTACAGTATCTACTCTTGGCTCTCAAATAACTGATGAACTTGTGTGAATTTCTCAAACATGAAACATGAAAGAGTTTAGTTTAAGAATCATTTTTATCGTGCAGGTTTCATTTGAAACAAACACTGACTGTGTCTGGACACGACAGAACAGTGTTTGTCATTAGAGGGTTAGTGATGATACCAAGAGGAGGCTCCATGAGCAGGACTGGTAGTGACAGGATTAGGTGGAGTTATTTTAAATGCACACTGGTAAATAAACAGTAAGTACAAGTACATACATATAAAGTACATACAAATAATTGGGAAATATAAAGGTGTTATGAACTATTTACGTAGTGGTTTCTTAAAAGGTTCACTTGAGCAGTTATTCACAATGTACGACATTAAAAGAGACTGATTTCATCTAGTAATACTTACATACTTATTTAAATAAAAACCTAAATGCTATTGTGTAAGCAATCCATCCATGATATCTTGGTTTGAGTAAATAGTTAATGATGAAAAATTTGAAATGTGCTTTAAATAAGCTAAAGTGTATAGACAGCTGGACTGTAGAAAAGGGCTGATAGACCTACCAATCCACTCATCTACCCAGGCAAATGCCTGTCTATGTCCCAGCAGCAGCACATCCCGAACCACCTGTAACACAACACAATGACAATCATAAAACAGTTACTCATGAAATGTATTTTTGATAAAGGTTCCAAATTGTAAAAAGTGATATATCATTTATCTGTTGATTATAAAGCAGACCAATGTGAATGAAAAATGAAAAAATGCTGAATCCACTGACAAATGCACACAGCCCATATACAGAAACTGTGCCTTTAAATGAGCCGTCAGGACTTGTGTACGATTGTGATGCCACTACTATAAGAGTAGTAATATATATATCATACTATACATAAGTGCCGCTACAGTGCCGTTACACTCATTCCCCTGCTGCAGTGACAGTGCAAAGGTGCTAAGAGAGCAGACTGGGCTGAGAGATTTTGACAGATTTTTTTTTTTATTTATAACAATGGGCAAATGGTTTGGGGGACTGGACCAAAATAAACAAACTTGGCCAAGTAAAGAAGTATAGATATAAAGATCTATTTCTGCAACAAGGTTAAATAAATGTATGAAAAGAATGAAAGATCTTAAAATCATCCCACGTGTGACCTCTCACCTTGTGCACAAACTGCTCCACACGTGTCTGCAGACCCCACACTTCAAACTTGACAGTAACAAGTTTGTATGAGCACATGATGGGATCCTGGGTGTCCCTCCAGCCCTCCTGAAGAATCCCCCGCGACGTCTTATCTGACTTGAAATATCGCAAGTCCTGAGATTGGATGGGGCGGGGAAAATGAACACACATGCACGTTTAATATTACAATAAGGAACCCAAACCTTCAAGCATTGTTGTTTCTGCACCCCAGTGGAGAGATGTAACAGATTAAAATCGCATGCATGACTGACTGCCAGAATTAAATACACATAAGAGCTGAGACAATCTGTTATCTGCAGACCATTACCAGCTCTCACCCTTCACAGGCTTTTAGATTCCAGATAAATGCTGTGTGAGCTGACAGAGGCATATAAAGCAGCAAAATTCAGCTGTGAGTGTGAGGCAGAAATAGTAATATCAAGCATACTATTTTCTTCCTTCTAAAGATCATCATAGAGATAGAAAAACTTTTTTACTGGAAATGATCGGATATAAAACAATTTAGAAACAGAGAAAACCATTTGAGTAAGATCACAACATGACAGAAACTGAGATCACACCGTTTTATCTAAATCACATAGTTTAACTGAAGCATTTCCAGATTCAACACTCAATACTTAAAGTGTTCCAGAAGCGTTAACTCCCAACAGCCATGAGGATCTACACACTCCCACCTCCACAAGCTCACCTCAGACTCTTTATAGTAGCGCTCTGGGATCTCATCGTAGGCGATGTCGACGAAACACACCTCCCTCTCTTGCTCCTTCAGCTCTGTATCAAAGATCTGAAAGCAGAACAGATCGGTTTTCCAGCGCTCTCTGCAGCCTCTGCTTGCCAAATAAAAATACACTTTAGAATTACAGTATGTCTTTTCCAGGTTACATCATCACATATGTGGCTGGTAAACTTGCCCTTCTGCTTGACTCAAAAGTTGGAAATTATTCATACTGTTACTAACGCCTGACTGTGCATCTTGTCACTCTCTGCCCCTTCGTCGCTCAGCCAAACTCTAGAAACGCATGTATTTGCTTACAAAACCCTTTAGGGGGGGCTGTGTGCCCATGTCTTATATGTGTTTCTGTGCCAAATGACACAGTGCTGTTTGCAATTACTGTATAATTTGTTAAGTGTGCAACCTTCTTATTCCTTCTTAGTCTCTTATTCTTACTGTATTGTTATTATCCATTAGTTATTTTGCTGTTGATTATATAGACTTTTTCACTACAATAAATCAGGTATCAATGTGTATACTTTTACATGTATATTTATCATCAATCCATCCAAAGTCATGTAGTCAACTGTTATACTAGTACACACACAGTCTCACATGTGCATCATTGAACAGAGCTCGAACTCCAGTGTCTGTTATATTGCCGCAAGCGAAAGTCTGTGTGTGTGTGCGTGCGTGCGTGCGTGCGTGCGTGCGTGCGTGCGTGCGTGCGTGCGTGTGTGTGTGTGTGTGTGTGCATTTATAGAAAGGTTAGAGGCCACAGGTTTCATGTAAGGGCTTTATCTTTAATTTAACTACTATAAAGGCAGTGAAAAGTGACAAGATTAAAATGAATGTAAAAAACAGATATAAAAAAGGATAAAGATACCAAATAAAAATTCCTCATTATATCTTATGTTTAAGAGAAACGTTTGAGGAAAATGCTCCTCTCTTTACCACATTGTAGGCTGAATAGAGTGTAAATGTATTATTACTATAAAGTCATAGTCTGAAATGAGCTGCTGCCCCCGCGACCTGATACTGGATAAGTGGACGAAGATGGATGGATGGATGGGTGGACATAGTCTGAAGTTTTTATTAAGCAATTTTAAATCTATGAATTAAATCCTCCATTGATAAAGGTAATTGTACATCGCGATATCAGTTATAGCACATTTTCTGTACTAAATGTTTCTTACTCTCTTTCCCTTCTTTTCTTCTCCTTCCCTCCAAGGATGCATTCTGTCATTTACAGTGTATAGGCAGTGTATAAGCAACGCAGGCACAATTATAGTGATATGTCAGCATAGACGAGAGCAGCCAAGCGACAGGAAGACTAAGCTAGCGAGAGAGAGGCACAGGTGGATAAGAGGAGAAATGGAGGAGGCCAACAATGAAAAGGAGATACAGTGGGGGAGAGGGGGAGAGGGGAGAGGGGGGCAGGAGCAAGATAGTTTGTAATAAGAGGACAGGGATGGAGTCACAGGAAGGGAGAGGAAAATAGAGTTGAGGAACAGGGGGGAAAGAAAGGAAGAAGATGACAAGGAGGGAAGGTTATAAAATGAGAGAGGAAACGTGGGTTTGTTTAATAAGAGATGCAAAGGAAACGAAAAAATATCTACATGTATGCATGACTTTTAAAAATATAAATACATGAGTGTACGAATGAATTGGTCCTTTGTTTGATAAAGTATTTTCAAACAAAAGTAGGAATTCACTACTTTGTAAACAAGTGTGTGTATTTAGGGGTAAGAAAACAATTTTCCAATAAATTTTCCAATGTTTTTGGGCACACCAATATGATGCCTTATTGTTATTAAGCTTCCTGTTTTCCTCTGGTCAAATGTGATCCATTTTCAAAAAGTTTCTATGTCAGAAATTTGTGTTTCTTTCAACCAAATTGTCAAGAAAAATAACACGGATGGTTCCTACAACACTTATGTCAGAAAAAGCTTTGAAAAAAACAACAAAACCATAAAAAAAGTGCAAAAAAAAAAACATGATAAAGTGACAAAAATGTCAGGAAAATTAACAAAAAAGTTGCAAAAAGTGGCAAAACATCGAGAAAAGAGACAAAAGTGTCCCAAGAACACCAAATATTGAAAAAAAAGGGTTAAATTTCAAATTTTGACCCAGAAGAACAAAACGTTGCATGGTCGGCGGGATGACAACACAAGGGTTAAGAAAGAAGGAGAGGACATAGAGAAAAAAACATAGGTTAGAAAAACATAGAGAGAGTGTTTGGAAGAGTGAGAGGGTAAAGAAAGAGATGAAGGGAAGACAACAAATTGGCGTCCCATTAATGATAACAGCGTTCCCCAGTGAACGTAACCTATGACCTGTAAATGTAGCATCCCTTAAGGCCATTCTGTGTCATTTGGAAAATGCCAGAATGACATGACTCAAAAAAAGACTGTACTACTTTTCCCTCCATACTAACCATAGCTTTGCTCCTACTCCACCCAACATAACAGAAACACTGCTATAGTATCAATCTGGTTAATCGTAATCCTAAAATATAAATGTCCTTAGCTGCACTTTTTAAGTCAGTATGCCAGCATTTGTTGGTACAGTTCATTATAACAGCTTACTAGTGTGACACTAGATGGCCATTTCAGTACACACAACGGGGCATTTGTCCTTAAATGCTTAGCAGCTAGGCTCCCTGAAGGCTAATAGCAATCACTGTCTGAATAAAAAAATTGATTGGACTGCATTTCATCAGCCTCAAAATGAAAAAAGACACTAAAAAGAATAGACCAATCTCATCCATGGCATGCATAAGAGAAAAAAATTAACTGAAAACAATGAGGTTGATATGATTTTAGAAATATCAGTTCATACAAACACTGTTAATTTGGAAATGATTTAAGGAATGGATGCATTTTGTGCCCAACGGGAGGAATGCACTAAGTTGAGGATGTTCTAATTTATTAAAATTAAAGAAAAGTCTAATTCATTGCAACATCTGCATGAGGACACATGCTAAAATTTCAAGTGTTATTGTGTGTAGGTATGAGTGAGCGTGCACACGCACGTGTGTGTCTGACACTGGATAGGACTGTGGAATGTTGCATGCCACGTAATGTTACTTTATCCTCCATTCAAACGGTGCCATTAGTGTGTGTGTGTGTGCGTGCGTGAGTGTGTAGACAATGAAATCTATGCTCCGCTCTTTTACATGTTTATGCAACAGAAATGTGATCTGTCTCAGTTTTTATTAATTTGGGGAATTTGCTGTAGGCGATTTCTGTAAGATTTAATAAAAGAGCCTTTGATATGTTGCCTTGTCGTGTCAAACCAAACAAGCATTAATCTAAAACATCACTACAAGTTTAATACACACTGCCAATATGTTCATTTCTGTCTTCCCTTTGCACTTTATGAGTCCATGTTTCCTCCCTTGTACAACAAAATCACAGGCATCTGAAGCAAACCATAAACACACAGTAACGTTAACCTACTGGCCGCCCACCACGATATATTTTAAGCAGTTTGTCCTTTGTACACTACCCTAACATTCTTCTTCCTCACTGTCCAGGTAGTGGCAGCCTTTCATTTGATGACTAATGCTCCTATAAATTGGAGAGTGGTGGAAAATATAGAGAGAAAGAAAGTGAGGAGGCTAACAGCCTAAATGAAATTAGCTATCCAACAAGTGAAACAGATTTTGGCAGACTCTCAAGGCGCATAGTATGTTTGGCGTTATGACAACGGGATTGCAAATGAGGGGCTCTGAGATGACAAATCTGCCAGGATGGGTTTACTAATGTAGCCTTTGCAGAGCTCTTGTTTTCGACAATATGTCTGTCTATGTTTGTATCTGTTTGGATTTGTCGATCCATCCCCCCCTCCATCCCTCCTCCATGACATTTTTATGTACAAAGTATTCATACCAGGCTCCTTGTCAGAGTTTACCATTTAGTAATGTGCCAAAGTCCCCCAAACCACTACTCAAAGTTCTTATCACACATACACAACCTCTCAAACCATTACGAAAAGCTCTTATTACACATGCACATAAACTCACATTGTCATTGCATCCTTTGTTGTCCTCGTATTTTGTCTCTATGTGGATGGAGAACTTGGGCAGGAATGAGCACTATGGATAAAAAAAGACAAAGATGTGACACCACTTGTAAAATCCTTAAAAAAATTAAAAGCAACTGTGCTCAAAAGTAGCCTTGCATAACAATGTTGGCACTGTTGCTTCATTGCCTTTCAGCATTTAAATAGTAAATATAGAAGTTGTGAACAGTTTATCCTGTAGAAAATTAATACTCCTTACTTCTGGTGATAATGCACATTACAGTTACTTGGTTTGGGTGAATGTCTCAACTCTAGTTTACTGTGTGGCAAACAACTGTCAAAAGAGGCCATTTAGTAATACACTTTGTTGTAACTTCTTTCAGTGGTAAAAGTAGACTTTTAAAGTCCTTTACTGTACTTCATTAACACAGATTGTCAAAGCTGCCGTTAGATTTCTGTCTCTCTTTCTCTCTTTTATGTTACTTCTCATTGTGTAGTGCAAAACAAAAGTCCATTCTGTGATTATACAGTATGTCAATCTCTGTCTCTTTGTCAACATTGACAAAAGCCAAGAGAAGACAATCAGACTTTTGTGAGTCTTTTGCCTAAAAATTAATTGTGGCATGGCTACACAGACTCAAAGTAAACACAAAACGGCAACACACATATACAGAGGCAATATCAAGCATTCTGTCATTGCAATATTGTTGTCTTTCCCCTCTTGTCCCCGCACCCTAAAGTGGCATGACTCATCTGTTGACATTTATCCCTGTGCACAACAGAAGCCCAATAGCTAAGCCTAATCATATGCATGTGTCTTAAAAATGTGTATGCTTATTCTGCCAAGGCTTCATGTGTTTTCAAAGCTTAATCACAGGTCACTTAGGTAGTTCTGGAGTTGTTAGGAAACCAAAACAGAGCTAAAATGTAAAATAAATATGTAACTTTTTAGGAACGTTTGAGTGACATTTAGCGGGTCTCCAGAAAAAAATCCAAATCAATGTCAATATTACTCTGTTTCTTCTGTATGTGTAAATAGTTAATCATTTACTGGCACGTTCGCCACAAGAACTTTAAAAGGTAATAATTGTCAATGTTGCGATTAAGTGGGCATAAATAAATCTATTAATTCCAAGAAAAAACTCGACAAATATTTTTCCTTGCCTCCAGATTTAGTTTTAATCCTTACATTCTATTCAAATGTCTAAATATTAGTAAATATCGTGCCCTGTAAATGGTTAACAAATGAAACAAAAAAAAGTTTTCTGGAGGCCTGTGATGTTTGTGCATTAATAATTGTGAGGGGTTAAGATTCATGTTTTTTTTCATTTTGGAAACTACTGATTATCACCAATCAGTAGTTTCCGCACTCAATTGGGCCACTGGTGCACCATAATGCACTCATAAAGACATGCAGTGCTACAGAGAGGATACTTACTGTATATTCTACAGACCGTGGCGTGGGGGTGACACAAGCAGAGACGGAACACAGGAAAAACACAGTTAGTTGTGCAGATTCTTTAAATTTTCCACAGCATGAAAGAAAATAAAGTGCATAGTGGCAGTCACATATCTGAAATCTCACATCATCACTGCCTTAGTCACTTTATCTTCTACTTACTTTAATTTGCTCTTATTAAAAAAGAAATTCCAATTTATCTACACTCCTCAGCTTGTACCACTTTTCCCCTTAGATCAAGATCATTAAAGCATCACAGAAATGGGCACCGCAGCTCTGATCGTTGCACCCCTGACTACTGGTTTCTTGTAATGTCGGCGATTTAGGAAGCAAGGCTTATTCCACTTGCTGCGCATATTGAACATCAGCGTGGAAAAAAGCACTTGCTTCACGGCAAAACTGTAAACTCATATATATGTCAGCTTAAACATGTTTTGCATGTCAATAACATTATTGTGCTCTCTCAAACCATGTCTTTCTGGCAAACTGACACAGTGTAACAGAAAGCTGCAATGGTGCAACTGATAGTGTGATCAGTGTGTGTCAGCATTAAGGGCCCTTGTGAAGCTACAGTGTGTGTGTGTTTTTCTGTCTAGAGCCACTGTCCCTTGTCAATACTATCACCTTTTAGAGTTGAAGGTTACAGTTTATTGGTCCATGTTGCAAAATCCTCCTTTTGTCTTCAGAGAGTTCATTCACGTTAGCATAGAATGCTATAAAACCGCTTATTTTCAATGTCGCTGCATGCTCAGGCTCCATCTGATAAAACCCTCACATGTCCTTAAGAAATTACGTATGAAGAAGCTGAAAAGTGAGCATCGGAACAACCTGAATTATACAGCACATGTCTGAAGTTGCACAGGGTCTTTGGTAGAAAAGCTTTTTCCTTCCATTTAAAAATGTATTTTAAAAATCTTTGACTTGGTGCTAGAATTTACTCTTTTCACACACGACTCCAACTCCCTAAAAACATCCAGTTTGTACCAAGTGGATAGTGCTGAGTAACTTGTGTTTTGACCTTTTAAAGAAGCTTCATGTGACTAAAGTACAAACAGCAACAGCTTGTTAGCCTCTATTTCAAAACATGACAAGTATTATAGAGAAGTACAGTGTTACAGTAGGGCTCTCCTATTGTTACTGCAGCTTACTGGATTTGAAATGATGTGACTTTTGAGTGTGTAAGGTGTGGTAGTATAAAAAAAGTGGCAAAATAAAAACTGCAACAGATTGATTAGCTGGCAGCCCAACTAACACATTTACTCTGTATGCTCACCTGTTATGGTGTAAGGGTAGTAGTTCCATGCTTTCTCTGTCACATAGAAGATTTTAGGAACCACTGCTCGAGCCCAGGTGGGTAATTTACTGCAGAGAGATATTGACACAGACAGAGAGGAGAGAGACTGTGAGCATGTAGCAGTGAAGCAGGGATGGGGGGCGGGGGGTTGCTTCCATTATTGGAGTAGTCGCAAAAAAAAAAAATGTTTTGACTTGTGAAAAAGAGAATATGTGTACATTGAAACTGAGGGATGCTTTGAAAAGAATGCTTCAAAAAGCTTTAATTCAGGGATACTACGGGAGACCAAACACATGTTTCTCTGCACACCAGGTTGGAGACAACCTTCTTAAACTAAAGATTGGGCGGTGTTGTGCTGGACTTTTTCTTGGCTGGGCACAGTAACTTCTTGGGATTTACTGCGCCCTGCCAAACAAGATATAATGTGTTTATTAGTGAGCCCCTAGAGGCGATGGTTGGTACATATTGTTATCTTTGGAAAAGAACCAGGCTAGCTGTTTCCCCTTGTTTTTGGTCTTTATGTTAAAGTATCTGTAGCTTCATATTTACCATACAGAGCATACTAGAGTGGTATCAATCTTCTTAAACTCTCAACATAAAAGCAAATCAGCGTATTTCCCACAATGTCGAACTACTCTTTCTCCCTCTTCTATGAGTTCTCGAGCCCCTTTTGGCACTCAGAATTTTTTTCTATCATCTACCATGTGTTCACAGAATGACAGTATGCTGCCAATTTGTGCACTTTGTGAGTAATGATGACATTCTCTGATCTCTGGTAAGACTGTAATTGAGGCTGCATTGAGAACTTATTTATGAGACATGTCAAACATTGGAGTGCACAGGCTTTCATGCAGCCTGCCTTCATCTCTACTTTCTATGATTGACATGGAAAACAAGTTCTTAAAGAGAACAAAAATGGCGCCAACTGAATCGTGACGGCTGTTAATAAAAACAGCCATCGATGATCACAATGGGTGAATGTGGGCAATCTCTTTCTCTCTTTCTCTGACTGACACTCCTCCCACACTTCCATCTGTTGATTTCTCCCATTCCATCCTTGTTCTTTTAAAGATCTTTGCCAATGGCTGCTGTGACAAGGGCCTACTTTGCCAAGCATGTAGGCGTGGTGGTAGCTGCTCTGAGTTTTCCGATGGGATAAGACCAAGTACAGCACGAGGCAGATCGTGAGGGCTAATGGGATGGTTGCAGTGTGACAGAACGAGTCCAGATTGACTTCTCTGCTATTGAATCAGAGCGAATATTTTTTTGGCAGAGCCAGATGGATGGCAAGCTGACTTGGGCAGAACAGTGGTTAGTTATGGTAAAATTATATTAATTTAATAAAACATACCCTATCTTTTTACATAAGTTGATGTAATGTCACAGATTTCATTATTATTTAATTCACTGGAATTCATCTTGTGGTTTGGTAATTTTCTGATCTTAAACTTCAGCTGTTTGCTTTTCTCTGTTCTTTTGTACATGTGTTTTTATTTCTTTTTTCATTCAGGAGTGAGTATTTTTGTTGTTGTATGGGACTCAGCTTTGTGTTTAGTTTTCTTCCCTGACAGAATGTAAAAAACGTCTCTAGAACAAATCTCTTTTTCATGACAAGACTGAAGCGTTACTTTGAATAGGTCTGTGAGAGCGAGACACAGCTTTCCCACAAAAAAAGCTCTCGTGTTCACCCTGAGAAATGAACATTTTACTTTGACAAAATGTCAGCTACTCTGGAAAGGTCAGTGTTTTGTCTTTTTCCACCCAAGCTGAAAATGTAAATAGATATGCATGCTGAGAGTTTGGATTATTCCTTTTAATATCTCTGTTGAATTTCCCTCAATGGGTAAAGTAAGCTGTTGAAATTGTGTGAAAAAAAGAAGAAAAAAGAAAGAAATGTCATTGTGAATAAAAGAACTGGCCTGAAGCCCTAGAAACTTAGACTGCATTCACTCAAAATCAGGTGTTGCAGCACTTAGCGCAGGGTTGTGCGTCCTTTCAGTGCCCTTGAGTCTTAACTCAACTACCACATTAAGACTAAACTACCATGGCCCCAGTTAAAAAAGTTAGAATCATGCAGCGATGACAGTTAAGTTTCGGCACCAAAACCATCCGTAAGCGTTTCCTGGGTGAAAATGATTTAGTTTTTCTCTGCATAGAGAACTTTGCTCTCCGGCTTAAAGGCCCTGTTTTTCATGTTGACACCACATTGTGGTACTTCTTTTTGAGATTATTTTAAGTGCATAATCAAGCAACTTCTATTCCTTTGCTATTCATATCATGACTTATTTACTGTGCAAAAAAAGCCTTGAGCAACTTAAAAAAAAATAAAAAATAGGGAACTTGTGGAACTTGTTAATAAAGTGTTCTATATTTATTCTTAATTCTTTCATTAAATAAATTGAAAATTGCATGAGTGAATGGAAGCACAATGTATCTGTGTTTGCTCCCTCTGCATTCTTCCTCTCCTCTCCTCTGAAGAGCAGAGCTGTGCTGACTCAGCATAATTAGTTATGCTGGCATAGTGAACGCTGACACAGGTTTGGTGCTAAAACAAATGACCTACAGCATCTCTGCCCCCTCACTATTCTCTCGCTTTTTTTTTTCTTTTCTTCTTCACACATTCTCCATCCTATTCTGTCATATCTCTTGATCTGTGTGTGTGTCACGTGCGTCCGTGTGTGTGTGTGTCACGTGCATATGTGCGTGTGTGTGTGTGCCATATGCATCTGCATAAAATGCAGAGAGATAAATCAACAGGGGGTGATATGTAACTGATGGATAAGTAACAAAGTGTGTTTGCAAAGCTTTCCAGCCTTATCAAAGGGCTCAATGTTATCTTGGCTAGTTGATATACACTGTACTTTTTACTGCAGGCATTTCCAGCTTGGGGAAATTATTGAATTTGAGCTGATTTTTTCTTTGAGTGAGAAGGTTCAGAAACAAGAGATCTAGTCCTAGGTGGCAAGCAAGTCTTTAGGACCATTAGCTGAACAGGAAGGCCAATTTAATAAAAGTAAAAAATAAAAAAAAACATTTAAACGTGCTTTAAGCTTACACGTTTTCTGCATTTTCTTCAACATCTCCTCACTATCCACTAGCTGCCTGTCCCCTGATTACACTGTTAAAAAACTTTATAGACAGCCCAGGTTCTACAAACAGCAACAAAACAAACTCTGCCAACCTGCACCACGAAACATAAGCGTTCCAGCCAATAACCGACAAGAAGGATTTGGTGGTGGGGGTCGGGGGGTTAGTGCGGAAGCACGGAAGGGAGAAAGAGGGTGTCAGTACCTGATCTCTGCTGCCTGCACGATCTGTCATGTGCAAGATGTTTGTGCATGTGCAGATGATAATTCTGTTGCGAGGATTTACAACACTGCACAATCTGTTCCACGCTCGTAGTTGTAGCTGTCTGCCGTTAGCCACCACCGGAAAGCTAACGTTAGTTTAGTTAACAGCTAATTTGGCTAACCACTAGCTAAGACAGCATGTAATAACTTTAAAAACCCTAAAAACCTGAAAATAATCGTTAAAGTATATAACAACTGCTACTTCAGTTCTACTTTACTGTTGCTTATTTATAATACAATCAATCATTACTTGTCTTTTTAGTTATTACTGTAACGTCTTAATTTAGCTGTAGCCTGCTTTTCCTAGTGTTTAGTCTGAGTCAACGTTTTTATAGACTGAATCAAGCTGTCCGCTAGCGGTTAGCCAAATGAGCTATTAGCTAAACTAACGTTAACTTCCCAGTGGAGGCTAACGGCAGACTGCTAAAACCACAACCGGAAGCGTGGAACAGATCGTGCAGTGCTGTACATCCTCGTAAAACAGGATTGTCATCTTGCAGGCTCATGCAGGCAGGCTCGTTTGGTTTGAAAATACTTCAAATGTCAAGAAGAAGTGCCGTCTCCCTACTTTGCTTAGAGCACCTTTAAAGTACCAATTGTAACAAAGCTCATTGCCGTTGTGTTTCACATGTGCATTCCCCAAAGACACTGGATAATGGTGGTTTCATAATGCCATTTATCTTAAATTAACTATTGAAAAAGTTTAAGTTTCTCTTATGCTCTTTTCTTTAACTGTTAGGCCATAGTGGCTTTTGTTTTTCTGTCCACCTCCTTTTATTTTATTTTTTTACAAACACAAGATATGTCCCGTGGACCAAGAAAGACATATTACATGAAATGGCTACAGATTTAACCAAACATGTGTTAAACAAGTACAGTACTTCCCACACAGAAATTAATTACATGTTCCACAATAAACTACAATAGAAGCGCTCCACCAACCTGTTGAGGTAGACTCGTTTCTCTGTGAACTGTCCTTGGCCATGTGCCGGATCTTCATACGGTTCGTTCTGGACGACCTCCACTCCTTCCCCTCTATCGCTCTGCTCGTGGCTGTGTTTACTGATCATGTACAGCTGCCCAACCCGGTACTGGAAGATCAAGCAGACAGACAGGATAGGTTTACATACTATTGTCTGACAGCAACTACTTTAAGAAACTTACGTAGCCTTGAAACATTAATACATAGTGTAACAGACTTGGGACATAACTTAGTAAGTATTTTAGTATTACTAAATTTAGTACTAGTATTTTCAAAGTGAAAAATGAACTTTTAATGCATTTTTTAAGTCTTTAGAGTCCCAGCTATTGAGTTTCCACAGCTTGCAACAAATCTCAAGAGGTGTCATGAAACTATAAGAAGTCATCTAAATAGAAGTAGCATTCAAACACAAATTTACTAAACTGAATTAACTAAATTGTGCACTTGTGGCATTTAGATATATAAAAATCATGTGAGATTTTAAGGAAAAAAAACAACTAAAATATCACAAGTGTTTTTTGCAACAAGCCTTTCGTTTACAGAGGGTACGTTTTTACGTTCTGAATAGGGCCTGAAGTAAGTCTGTACTCAGTTTCAGCTGAAACAAAAAATAGCATCCTAATTATCTTCAAACACATCCCAGCTGGGTCTTGTCATTTTTCATCAGACTAATACTCGCTAATTTGTTATAAAGCAAAATGATGACAGGAACAAGAAGTTGGGAGAGGAATACCAATAACAATACTGTAACATCGCTAATGACAAAGGACTCATAATCAGAAAAGTGCTACTGTTGTATATGTATGTACTGGTACTGTATGTGTATGACCCCAGTGTGGAATAAGATTTAAAAGTTAATGTGATGCATTGACACAAATTGTTGCATGTTTTTGTTTCCCACTGTAAAAGTAAAAGTGTATTTCCAACAAATGATGATAACTGCTAAAAGATCTGAAGCGATTCATCAGGTTAAAGAAAACTCATTGACATACCTTTACTATTTAAGAATATAAATGTTGCAGTTTTCAATAACAAATATAAGATAATATTAGCTTAACATTTTGAGCAACTAACTTTTACTGGGCTTATTGCTTTATTTCTTCCCAGAAGGCTGACAGAAAAGCAGTAATCTGCACTCCATAACAAGGTAAAGCGGAGATGTTTGGATGAGTATGACCATGTATTTCCTGTCTGCTCGGGCCTAAGTCAACACACATTCTTTATTCATTGACGTATTTCTTCCAGACTTAGTTGAAATAAGGGTCAGAAAACAAAGTAAACTCATGTCAGCTTCTGCAGCAATAATACTTCTTCCATGAAAGGCCACACTTACAGTTGGTTTCTGGATTTGCTACTTCTGTTTTAATGACTGTGACTCTGTGGCAATTGTACACATTGGATCATGTTCAGTTAACTAAATACTGTGGCCATGAAATAACAGATTTTAGTTTTAGATGCCCTGCAGCATGTTCACTTTATTCAAGCAATTAACTGTGGATTGACTAATCTGAAGACAACACTTCTGCCTGCCTTTGATCTTTCATCTTCATATTCTAAATCAAAAACCTCCGTTGGTGACAAAAGAGTATTTCAAAGAGAGAGAAAAGGAGCTGACTGAGATTGAGACACTGAGGAGCATCAAAGGAGGGCAACCTGGGGAATTATAATCAGTAGGAGGGGCTCAAATTAAATCAAAGACATAGAAAAGAGAAGATGAGAAAAATGAGGTGTAAACGTCAAAAAAGATGGTTTAATTATGGCTGGTGATGCTTATAACACTTTTATCTGTTACAGGCTGTGAACAAGTGTAGCTGCACTGGGTTTCCTGCTCAGTCCCCATATGTGTTCTCTTCCCTCTGTGCTCCTCTCCACCACATGTGTTTCAATGTAAAAAGAACTCTCAGAAGAGAGTATAGGGCACTGGTAATGAAAGAGAGCTAAATCCCACCTATTACCCTGGATTCCACACTTCCTTCTCCCCTGACCTTTACATGCCACGGTTGTTGGCTGAGCTGTGAAATGCTGTCAGGGGAAAATGTAAGGTGTTCATCCAAGATAGCTCTCAAAATTGTGTCAGCACCTAGCTGCCGGTGCAAATCTTTGATGGATGTACATATTTTACAGATACTTTCTAAAAAAATAAATGAAACTATTATGTAAAGTCCTGCAAGTCATAAGACCAGTCCTAGTGGAGGGATTTGAACCATGCAGCTATACAACAGATACTATTATGTTGCATAGTTAGGCCGTCTTCTAACACTTGCATGCCAACGTTTGATGCTTCATGAAATTCAATAGAACAAACAAATAAAAAAGTTTAAAAAAAAAAAGCTTATTTACAGTTACATTTAGCTGAATAAAAAATAAAAAAAAACACTGTCCAGGTTCATTAATAAAGCAATGGTGCAAAATGTATCTAATACAGCATATGACTACTACTATCCCATAATTATCCCCGAGTGGATGCACAATTGTGCTAAGACTACTACGCATACATTCCTCAGCAATACACCACCAAACTTGAGACATTATGCACACAATGTATGCATCAAAGGTCTCAAAACGAGTTGCAGCACCTTGGCTCCGTGTCTTCTGTGGTACTGTAGACAAGTTTCACTGTGAAACTTTGAAAGGGCAGCAAAAGAATTACTCACTTCCTCTGTGTCAAGGCCAACATTCTCTAAACTATGTTATATGTAAGATTGAGGTTTCAAAAAGGAAACACACACACACACACACACACACACACACACACACACACACACACACACAACACAACACACACACACACACCACACACCCACACAACACCCACCCCACCCCCACACACACACCACACACACACACACCCACACACACACAACAACCACGCACACACACACACACACACGCTTGAGCACAAAAGTCCCCAAAATAGAATGCCTTGACATACCTCCTGGATTTTATGAACTACCCCTCTGACTTGGGACCTCTGGAATACCCAAATCTGTATCATCATTCACTAGAGCCATAATCTATCATTTTGGAAAATATGCTTTCTGTTAGAAAGTTAGATGAGGACATTAATATCACTTTCATGTTTCCACTGCAAAGCGGGGAGCTTGAAGGTGAAAAAAAAAATCGAAGCATAGGGAAACAGCTAGCCCAGCTCTTGCCGAGTTCAAAGACACACCTACCACCACTTATAAAACTCCATTAGGATATTATATTATATTTCTTGTGTAAAGTAATGCAAAAACAACAAGTAACTATTTGTTGGTGAAGAACAGTTAACCACAGTAAGCACAGGATGCATAAACTGTTCTAATCTAACTCATTGGAAGAAAAATTGTCATAAAGTGTCATAGCATGTGCAGTATAACTCTATAAAGTTGATATTGCCAAATTGTTAGCAGACAGTTGCCTATTTACACATTCAGCAGATGCTTATCAACATTAGCATTCATTCTGAGTTGTGTTTCCCCTGATAAATGTCCTGAAAAAAATGTCCAATATTCAATCTTCTTTCAGCTCTATTTTTGGTCTCCACCAACTCCTGAGGAAAATATCTGGCTTTTTAGCTGCTAAATGTTCCACTGTGTTCATGCAGTCAATTTGTTGTTTATGATGCTTTTTCACTGAAAACAGTATGAAAAAACATTAAGCTGAAAATATATATATTAAGCTTCCAAAGAGAATGGAATGATAATTCCTTGTGGGTTCGTTCATCACTACAAGTATACAAGTAGTCATGTCATCCATTATTAATACAAAACTATTAATTAGTAATTTGTATATATAAAACTTGTGCTTAAAATGTCCTAAACCAACTTTAGTAGCAGTAGAGCAAAACCAGGCAGCCACTAAAAAGTGCAGTAGTAGTTAAGTAAGTGCACTGAAGTGGAGGGCTGTTATGAGGCAAGATTAAAAAATGCATTAAGCAAAAAGGACATTTTCAGCACTCACGCCATACCTGACTGACATTTTGAATGTTGGCATGATAAGCCCTAAGATGACCTGTACACAGTGTAAGGCTCTGTGCAGCACAGCCAGTAACACAGTTCTGAAATTAGTGAACAATCTCCCTGTTTTATCTAAGACTGATACAGTGGTAGCCTGGTTGTATTTAGTCAATGGTGGAGAAAGTACTGTATTACATATACACACCCATAGCTTTCAGCATTTCTGGACAGATCTCATCAATCCCTGGGGCTTTGCCACTGCGGAGTTGTTAACTACCTCAGGGAAATTGACAACAATCCCCCATCATCCTCCAGCTCTGCCTCTACCATAGAGGGCGTGTTAGCTGGATTTAGGAGTTCCTCAAAGTGCTCCTTCCACCGCCCTATTACCTCCTCAGTTGAGGTCAACAGGATCCCATCCTTACTGTACACAGCTTGGATAGTTCTCCGCTTCCCCCTCTAGAGGTGGCGAACGTTTTTCCAGAAGCACCTTGGTGCCAACCAAAAGTTCTTCTCCATGTCTTCTCCAAACTTCTACCACACCCACTGCTTTGCTTCTTTTGCGGCAGAGGCTGCAGCCCTTCGGGCCCGTCGGTACCTTGCAACTGCCTGTGGAGCCCTCTGATATAACATATGTTCGTGGGTTACCGTGGGTTACCGCCCCTTGAGGCACCTAAGGCCCTAAGACCACAGCTATTCACCACAGCTTTAACAATAAAAACTTTGAACATTGTCCACTCCGGTTCAATGCCCCCAGTCTCCACAGGGATGCACGAAGAGCTCCACCAGAGGTGTGAGTTGAAAGTCTGTTGAACAGGGGCCTCCTCCAGACGTTACCAATTTACCCACACTACCCGTTTGGGCTAACCAGGTCTGTCCAGAGTCTTACCCCACCCTCTGACTCAACTCACCAACAGATGGTGATCAGTTGACAGCTCCACCCCACTCTTCACTCGAGTGTCCAAAATATATGGCCTCAGATCAGATGAAACGATTATAAAAT
>NC_045734.1:19436089-19436208 GCF_008692095.1 Etheostoma spectabile | reverse complement strand
ATTGACCTTTGGCCTAGGGTGCTCTGGTACTAAGTACTCTTATGAGCATCCCTATGTTTGAACATGGTGTTTGTTAAAGACAATCCATGACTAGCACAGAAGTCCAACAACAGACAACC
>NC_045734.1:19435154-19436079 GCF_008692095.1 Etheostoma spectabile | reverse complement strand
GGTTTAGATCAGGGAGGCCGTTCCTCCCAATCACGCCACTCCATGTATCTCCATCATTGCTCTTGTGTGCGTTAAATACCCCAGCAGAACTATGGAGTCCCCCACTGGAGCCCATACAGGACTCCATTCAAGGTCTCCAAGAAAGCCAAATACTCCAACTTCTTATTTGGTGCATATGCACAACAGTCAGAACCCAAACAGTAGAGCTGTATTAGAAAAGTTTGTGTAATTCATTCATTCAAATGGAAAAAGTAAAAAACCCATTTGTGTGTTCATTTATTGAGCATTTAATGCAACATACATGAGCTCAAGTTATTACATTACCAGCCGTATCCTTTATCAAGTGTGCTGTAACAGCCAGAACCAATTGCATAAGATGTTCTTTAAGCATCACTTTCCATCCATTTAGCGTCCGCTCCTATAGTAAAAGTTCACCATTTTATTGAAGTCTTGAACGCAAAGGCAGCTTTCTAAAAACAGCTCTGGGCTTTGGTGAACGTGAGCCTGTCCGGTTAAGAGCTACTGTAAATAATGCAGATGCTCACCACTCCTCTTCTTCATGCCACATACAAAATGAGGGAGGTGAGTGGGGTGGATTTGCAGAAGTTGCAGAAAATGAGAGAGAGGTAGAGACGGGCAGACAGGCTTGACATGTCAAGTCTAATTTAATGTCTGTTTAGACAAGAGATGTCCTTTTAAATTCCCTTCATCGTCAATGAGTCATACATTTTTAAAGATATCAAGGAGGTGCATACATTATCTTGGCCTCTTAAGACCAATTAATTGAAATGTTTGAGGACACCATGATGAATGTGCTCTGTCATGAACAGGCCAAAATAGACTGGGACACATTAGGGAAGGTTTAAACAACAACAAATAGAAGCTTGTACTGACTGTTTGAATAGGCCTGTTACCCCCCCCCCCC
>NC_045734.1:19433613-19435144 GCF_008692095.1 Etheostoma spectabile | reverse complement strand
CAACCCCCCAGTTGAAGTAAAACAGGCAATCACTTTAGAGAAAGCTGCAGCGCTGAAGTACTACTCACTCAGTCTTTTGTCTTGAATGTTCACAGCATGGTCGATCATTTAGCTACATGACTCAGCCGGCACAGAGAGGCCAGTATATTTGCCTCGTCTTTCTTCGATTTGTCTAATGACGAGGTACTCTGTTTTGTTGTTGCTCATTAATCAATGTCAATAAACTAGAGTGCGTTGTAATCATCACCCCCTATTACAGGGTTCTGTTTGGTCTAGGTAGTTAAATCCCAAAATCCACTACACACACTTTCATTTAAGAAAATGATATACAATAGTGTGTACGCCATTCATCTCAGTGTGTAATCACAAACACTTCATTGTCTTCACCGCTGGGTAAAAGATTGGTTTGCTACATCTTTGCCCTAGGTGTGTACCCAAAGCAAAAATACAACTGAGGACTAAGGGCGCACAAGACTCACTAGTTGCTGTTTTACAGCCTGTTATCCTGTCAAGTTAGAAATTTAGAGAATCAAAACAAAAGCTTTTTGTAAAGTTAAAATATACTGTAAGTTCAGTACACAAGAAATAAAATGCGACAGTGGTCCATTTAGTACACCATAGGCTTTACAGGTTCAACATTCAACCATTTATCAGATGCTAACATTTGTTCTCTTATATATGTCCTCTTCAAGGTCAAATATCAAATGTCCAATAAAGGGGCTGCCTCTAGCTCACCCATTAAGAGCGTTTGCCCCATGTTGGCTGAGTCCTTTGGAGCGGCCCCAGTTTGAATCCGACCTGCGGCCCTTTGCTGCGTGTCATCCCCTCTTTTTTTCTCCCCCTTTCCTGTCTGTCCACTGTCACTATCGAATAAAGGGAAAATAGCTCCAGATTTCCAATACAACACTGCCGGGCAAAATTGCCTGGATTATAAAAACTGTAGTGTACTGTTTGACCTCTTAAATTCAATATATCAAAAATAGTTTTCAAAAAAAAAAAAATGCATTTAAAATGTCTGGGACCCACCCCTTGAAAAACACAATGTTACTCTCAATCAGTTGCGTCTGACATAATTTTAATTATTCATGCTCGAATTTTTCAATCCAGTTAATTTTCATCTAATTTATTTTTGCCGACCTGAAATGTCTCTTTGAAATAGCATAGGGCTTGGACATCCAAGAGCAAGTGATTGATTCACTGCAATCTCAGCATGCCCTCAAGCACAAATAGTTCATTAAAGATCCCATGGCATGAACATTTCACTTTATGAGGGTTTTTTTTAACATATATATTCAGTCCCCCAGCCGGCCTATGGTCCCCCAGTGGCTAGAAATGGTGATAGGTTTAAACCAAGCCCTGGGTATCCTGTTCTGCTTTTGAGAAAATTCAAGCTCAGATGGGCCGATCTGGAATCTTGCCCCTTATGAGGTCATAAGAAGCAAAGTTACCTCCCTTTTTCTCTGCTTTGCCCGCCTAGAGAATTTGGCTCACCATGAAAAAGAGAGAGACATCATGGCTTTCAAATGAGCAA
>NC_045734.1:19432352-19433603 GCF_008692095.1 Etheostoma spectabile | reverse complement strand
GGTCAAGGCCACACCCCCAGCCTCCACCTTGCCTCCCCTCTCTCCTGCTCAAAAGCTACAGACTCAGAAATGGCACGACCTAAGGAAAGCTCATTGTGGGACTGGCTATAGAGGCAGTAATTCTGCACCAAGGCTGAATTTTAGGAAAGAGACGTCAGATACAGTATTAAGGGGCCATTAAGGCCTATGTAAAAGCATCCAAAAAGCACCATGTCATGGGACCTTTAACAAAAATAGAGAAAACATCAATTTAGTACCGCTCACATTCATAAAGGCTTAAAAAGGTCTAGACTGGTTGTCAGATGGCAAAACGTACCGCTGGACTAGAGAAAATATGAATGATACACATTGCAGGGTTAAGCTGAATCAATCAATATGTGGTCTATCTGCACTCCCTCAGCATTTCTGTGCAGTCAATAATGCTACAGCACCATCATCAAGAACCATAGCGGGTGAAGAAAGAAGATTTGGCATCACTTTATGGCCAGTAAAGCTACAGTACTGTTGTTGAAGGGGACAAGAAGGAGAGAGAAAAAATGAGGAAAAGCGAGCAAAAAGTAATACGTGGATAAAACAGAAGACAGAAATGGTGAATCAGCAGATGAGATGAGATGAGATAAGAGGGGGAAAGACACGTGGAGGGAAAGAAAGCGTGGCGAAGGAGTTATGATTAACAGGCTGCACATCGCTGTATATCACTACATTTCCAGGCATCAGTGCACAAAGGATGGGGAGAGGGAACTCAAATGAATGAGAGCAATAAACCAAGACAAGCAAGGATGGATAGAGGAAAGAGTAGAATCATTTTCCGGACATTGAGAGATGATCGCTCTCGTTATTCTGTGCCACAACATCCCTGTCAAAGATATGGATGTCTCAAGAACTCTGGTTACACTGGTATACTCAGACAAAGTGATGGAAGCCTTTCAATCTGGCTTTCGATTGTATGCGAAAGTAAGACCTTGGATTGGAGCCGATCACTTTATAACTTCACCAACCATTTAAACAAATGTAAATATAATTTATATTATGGTTACCTACTTTTGCTAAATTATTTTAATTACATATTTTATTAAATTTTAACGTCACTCACTTACACTGCAATACTGTTTTCGGCACTATGGCAACCGCACTTTGCAATACCTTTATTTGACGCCATTTTACATTCAGCCATACCTTCTGCTCATTGTCTGTTGTTTGCCTGTTTGTCTGTGTGTTTACTTGTTTGTTTGTTTGTTTTGCTTTTATTGT
>NC_045734.1:19429887-19432342 GCF_008692095.1 Etheostoma spectabile | reverse complement strand
GCTGTAATAAGGGAATTTCCCCACTGTGGGATGAATAAAGTGTAACCTAATCTAAACAGTTCAGCAAGAAAAGGTCTGAGTTCAGTCTTTTGTTGTTGAAGATGAGTTCCATTAAGGTAAACCAGAAACAGGTATGTCTAGGCTACGTATGTATCTTGCATACAACCTCAATTAATGTGTCTACTGTTGTTTTACCATTTTACAACGCTGTATAGTGTTCTTATTACAGTATATGTGCATGTAGTATTTTGTTAGCGTCCATTTAATTTGACATAATTGGCATGTGATATTTTGTGTGCTCAGTTGAAATGAAGTGGAAACCAAACCCATCCAGGTCAGCAAACCTCACTATTTGAATGTCACTGAAGTAAATGCTACACTACTAGCTCATCTAATCACTGTGTTCCACACTAAGGGCCACACTAATTATGGAAGCAAATAAGAGACATTAGTCTTTAACTATAACTTTAACCGCCACTGAATACTTAATATTGAAATATTTTATTAACAATTTTATTAATTTATTAACAATTTTATTTATTGCTCCGATAGGCCAGACGTCGGTTCGATTGCATGCAAGCTCAACTGCTTCTCCTACCCATGGTAACCCTGATGTTACTGTGTGAATTTTCAACTTGAATTTTTAATTTGAGTAATCAAATTTGACTTATGTTTTCTTTAAAAAGTTGTAATTTGAAATTTAAGAACTGTAATTGAGCTATCAAATTGGATCAACCTGAATCTATTATAATGTATCTGAAATTCTGTAAGCTGATTTTTTGTATCTAAATTTGTGACCACTGAAAAATATTTATCGAAATTCAGGTTTTTAAAATGGAAATCAAGAATTTTCATATTTCAATTTCAAAGAGGTAAATTCAGAACAAATAAATTCAGATACATGTTTTCAAAATAAAAAAAAATTCAATATGAAGTATTCAGTGGCTGTTAAAGTTCAAAGACTAATGTCTCTTATTTGCTTCCATACTAATGCCCTGCGGAAACACCATGGCAACCCAACAGAGAGACCATTTTGTGCTTGGCAGGTACTAAAACACTGACCACTTATAAGAGCAACTTCGGAGGGAAAAATTAAACCTTTCTTGCCCCAGAACTCATGTGGTTTCAGTTGCTCATTTCTGCCTCAAAGACTTAAATAGCTAGGAAGATGCATACATTAATCCTCAGCTCACAGCTTGTATAAAATAAATGAGCTTAGTGTGCTTTGCTTGGTTACCGAGGGAATGAGTCGGTTTGGAAAGTACGTACTGTATGTACACAGTGCTATAATGATCACATGCTGAGGACCTGGGGTAATGTAAGCAGAAAGGTGCCCTATTCTTTTATTGAAAGCAATTTAAAAAACATAATCCGAGGATATGAGTTAACACTCATCCCAAACAGGATGAGTGTCAACTCTTACTAAAAACTAGGGCTGTCACATGGGATCCCTGGCCCTACATTCCCATGTTGAAGAATCCTTGGAAAAGACACTGAACCCCGAGTTGTTCCCGATGCTGCACCTTCAGATGAATTTGTGTGAATGATGAATGGTTCCTGTACCATGTAAAATAACTTTGAGTAGCCGTTGAGACTAGAAAAGCACATGCAATTAATCTAAACGTGTAATTTTTTTAAATGCAAATTAATCCTTTTATGAAGTTTGACCCCAAACTCTATTGCAGCTTGGATGGTGCTTTGTGCGATAAGTGTGATACGGTGCCCACTCTAACCCTAACCCGCTCAGCAATTTTTGTTGTAAAAAGCTTCCAGATGAAAGTTTTAATAAATCCAAAAGTTGTCTACACTTGCAGTGCAGTGATGAACTGTCCTTCAACCGAAGCACAACATTTTAAGTACCATCTTTTGGGCAACATTGACACATTTTTGCTGATGTTAGCAAGTATGAGACAGGATCAACAAGCCATGCTCATCAAGCAACCCTGGCGGAGTGCAGCCGGGGCAAGTTTGTCAATGAAATGACAGTAGCAAAGCTAACTAGTGCAATCGCTAAATGGGTCTCTACAGACTGCAGGCCCATCAATAGGACCAGGGGCTTCACTTTGAATTGTCCTGTTGCTGAAATGTGCTATACAAATAAAGCTGCCTACATCATTCAGATCGCCACAGGCAACCCATGATACAAGCTTCCTTTGAGGAGAACTATTATTACGAGAATACATGACCTGTACGACACTGAAAAAGCTAAGAAAGCGAGGTGTTTGGCAGAAGGTACTTTTATTGCCATTACTGATCATTTTAGGTCATTTTATGGTTGCAACCCGCCACAAAACAAAGAAAAAGATTTAGTTATATTCTGCCTAGTATTTCCGCTCTGTTTGCACACATGACCGGTGTCACCAGGGAGATGTAAGTGGACGAACAAGGAGACAAGAGACTTTTTTAATTTAATTTATAAGGAACTTGCGAAGGAAATGGCCAACAAAGGTTACAA
>NC_045734.1:19429227-19429877 GCF_008692095.1 Etheostoma spectabile | reverse complement strand
GACGTCCTCCGGAGTAAATGGAAGGTCCTCAAACAGCGATACATGTTTCAAAAAAGAGTTGTCAGAGCGGTGCCAGAGGGACAATAAAAGGCAAGTTGCATCTGCATCATCATAGCGATGTATTGATATCATCGTTGTTTTCTTATTATAGCTTGATATGTTGCTATTACCTGGCACATTAGCACTATTACAACTTGTGCAATATTGATAATTTTTTGGTAGACGGCGCAATCCATTTTGTCGAGAAAAACTTTGTTCGCAAATGTTTGCTTGAATGGTGTGCGATTCAGTGCGAAAATAAATGGAAACACCTTAAAATGTCTAAAATCAATTTGATACGCCAATTTGATCGCAAAACAGCATATGACGTCACTACGCACAGCTTTTTCTTCGCTTTAAAGTCGATTCACCACACTTTCACCATCTTTATTTGCGTGACTTTTTTTTACCAAACTACAGATAATTTGATTGACAAGTGGATGGAAACTTAGCTAATAATAGCTTGATAAATTAAGGATGGTGATGGGAATGTGGAGGTTCAATAGTAGACCAGACTGAGTTGACCAAAATCCGGAAACAAAATGACATGAGAAGAATAGCATTCAATTCATTCACAGGTTTCCAGTTTTTTTTTTTTTTTTTAATATAGT
>NC_045734.1:19428197-19429217 GCF_008692095.1 Etheostoma spectabile | reverse complement strand
GTTTTCCAGCGGTGCCCTTGTAGTTTATGTGGCCGTGCAATCATAACAAATTGTGGGTACACGGATGTCCTCACAGAGCCTACGCTTACATCCCCTAGTGACAAAATTTATGTCAAGCCAAACCAAGCGGACCCTGGCTCACTCGCAGATGCAGAAAATATAATCCAGGTTGTAATCCTTTAATTTATCTGAAAAATTTAAAATCACAAAATGTTGAGATGTACACAGTTTTCAATGGACAGAAAAAACAACATTGTCTTCCTCTGCTGTATAAGGTATGTGGCTAGGATTGCAATGGTTCACAGCCTTTCCTTCATTCAGCTGTTAAATTCCATACACGCACACATACACACTCTTCTTGACCTGTTCTGTGCACATTTAATCAACTGGGCAGCAGTGTGCTGGACTGTTATTTTAAGATAAGATTATCCCACAGCATATATAGGTGAATCAGAAGTGTAATTAGTTATTGTGTGTATGAAGGCAAAAGACAGTAGCTGGAAAGGGTAATTGAACAAGACAACAAAAGGATGGTTAAGATAGTGATTGAGTGAGAGGAAAAAAGACAGAGACAAGTTATCAGTGTTGCCCAGCCTGTACAATTCAAGCACCATAAAAAACGAGAAAGCAACGTGCAGGACACACAGTAAATCTCTATCCCATCCGCCACAAGCATCACATTTCTCCCACCTTCCCCGATGCCTCTCCTGTTGTTTTTTGTTAACGCCATTTGTTATTTTGAATTAAAAATTAACGTGCTCTTTATCAGCAGAAGACAAAATCTGGTGCATGTTTTGTAGTGACTAATACATAGGAAGCCAACTGTGCATTTTCAAACTAGAGTACTTTGTATTACAACAATTTGATTTGTACTGTTGCACAGCTAAGAACTCATAACGAAATCAGTCCCTCCAGGATTTTGCAGACTTTTTTTGAGATTGTTGTGGCCCAAATATTAATTTATTGAATTAACCAAATATGAACATGTCTTTAAGTGGCTTGTTGATCTTTACATTGTTA
>NC_045734.1:19426862-19428187 GCF_008692095.1 Etheostoma spectabile | reverse complement strand
TAATTTCCTATCCTGGGCTGGGACACACATTCATTCCATTTGAAAAGTACTTATTGGATTTGAACTTATCATTACACTTACAACGAGCGTAGCTGCCCTCAATTTAGGTCATCCTGTACGTCTCATCACCGGTTTTTCCTGCATCCAACGTGTGTGTGTGTGTGTGTGTGTGTGTGTCGCGGGGGGAACTCAGCAGCCCCGCCCGCTGCAGAGAGCCGACAGGATTGAAACAGCGACTGCTTCAGCGACAGACTAAAAAATCATTATAGCGTACATTGATTTTAAAATACTTACAGGTTGGCAGGACAGTCTGATATGTTTTGCTCGGTCTTTCGCTGTACGTTTTGTTAGTAAATGTGATATGTTTGAGTCACACACGTCTCGGTGAACAAGGAAAATAATTTGGCCACGTACATGTGACGTCAACTCGTTCTCACTCTTGCATGATCATTGGCTCCCCGAGTCACATACTGATGAAAAGTCCCGCACGTGGGACTGCTGGGATTGGTTGAAGTTGTGTGGTCTTGATAGCTTGATTTCATAAAAACGTTTTTAATTTAAATATTATTGAAGGGGCATTGATGGTAATGACTGGTTATGATGTAGGCTTGGGTGCGTGTGAATTATGATTCAAGAGGAAAGGGAAAATGGGGAATAGGCTTAAAACCTTTCAGCAGGGCTTCAGTATAGCCAATTTGTAACAAGGCTTGACTTTTTAATATCATAGGGAGACGTGAAGAAAAAATAAGCAGAGCCCTGCACCCATTAAAAAGAAAAATGGATACGAGGAGCGGAGCAGACAGGTGGTAATTTGAAGAGAAAGGCAGGATGCAACCAAAACAGAGAGAAGACATGAAGAGGGGGAAATAATGGAAGTGAGAATAAGTAAGAGAAAGGGCCTAATAATGGGAGTGATGGAGCGAAAAGGAATTTAAAAAGACAGGCGGAAAGACAGAAAGACAGAAATAAAGAAAGCTTAATGAATGTCTAGAGAATAATAAAGACAAGTACTTATCAGGGTGGCAAACAGGGTGAGGAGGTAGGTACTTTGTAGGGAGAGAATTAGACAGTAAAAAAAAGGAAAGACAGCAATTGATGGAGAGTCAAGACAAGGAGTGTGAAAGAGAGAGACTGAATAAAGCATTACAGAGATTGCGAAAAGGAACAACAGAACCAAGAAGGAGGAAGACGATCCTGACTCAGTAGATCCTGCCTCCGACTCCCCCTCACTGGCAAACACAGGGACTGTAAATCCCCACGAAACTTGATAGGATGTAAACAAACCATTAGCCCTGTACTACCGGAAAGGAGGTAGTACTCACTCC
>NC_045734.1:19426270-19426850 GCF_008692095.1 Etheostoma spectabile | reverse complement strand
ACACACACACACACACACACACACACACACACACACACACACACGCTAATACTTATAAAATAAAGAGAACAATCTTCACGGTCGGTTGTTAGACCGTCTAAATAAAAAGACTGAACAGCCTCAGATTATTGGATCATTATACCTTGGTCAAAGAAAACTTGATTCTGATTGGCCAGGAGTGTGGATTAATTTCAGATAACTGCTCTGACGCAGCATCAAGATCATCACTTTAAATTGATATGCACGGGAATGTAGATGTAGGTTGTCGGATCAAAGTGAAGTACAAGAGGTAATTTATCACTGGGAACCTGCTGTCCGAGGAGCAGAAGATGAAGCTAGGGCTGCACAATTAATCATATTTTAATCAAGATCACGATTTTGGCTTCCCACAATGAAATTTGCGTAATCGAGTAATTGAGTAATTTTGTTCATAGAACGCTGCAAGTTTTTTTGCAAAGCCAATCTAACGCTCTGTAAACCACTGTCTGATTATTTGCCAATCAGAGTTGTTCCCTGCACCGCGCAGCTTAGTTTCTAGTCTCTCAAGGTTTACCAGTTTACTAGTAAACGCAACATTTTG
>NC_045734.1:19426155-19426260 GCF_008692095.1 Etheostoma spectabile | reverse complement strand
GTTGTTTTTCAGACAACAGCAGTGACCAGTGCTAGTTATCGTCTGTTAGCTCACAGGGCTCTAGGGTGCTTGTTAATGTCTGTTAGCTCACTGGGCTCTAGGGTG
>NC_045734.1:19426039-19426145 GCF_008692095.1 Etheostoma spectabile | reverse complement strand
TCTGTTAGCTCACAGGGCTCTAGGGTGCACCGGAGCACCTAACGTCCTCGCATCCTGCCTCTCCACAAACGAAGCAATGTTGTTTATATTGATATGGTTTAATTTT
>NC_045734.1:19425727-19426029 GCF_008692095.1 Etheostoma spectabile | reverse complement strand
GTTACATGACCCATTTCTTCTGTAATGCCGTGCCTGTGTTTGGCTCTCTCGCTTAATTTCCGCGCAGCCCCCATTCACTCACACAGGCTCCCCAGCAACAAAGAGAGCAGCGACAGCGCCGGTGTTCCACCGAAACACCGGTCCACAATTTGTCCACAGTTTTAATTATTATTGACACAGCTGTATATTATACATATTATACAAACCTGTATTTGTACCAGTGTTTTTGCTGGTAACTCTGCTGTCGCGGCCGCCACGGCAAAAAACACAGAAGAAGTTATTGAATGCAACTAACTTCAGTT
>NC_045734.1:19407528-19425715 GCF_008692095.1 Etheostoma spectabile | reverse complement strand
GCGTGAGACGGAGCCTGCTGGACCCATTCATAATGAGTCAGCCGTCACTCTGTCAGTACGTCCATCGCATTCCCCTTCTCTCCCTAGCTCTTTTAAGCGGTTATTGTTGAAAACAAGTGAAGGAGCTTTTACAGAGATACTACATACAGAGATCTTTTTTTATATATATCCTAGGCTATTTATTTCAGCTAATTTTCATTTACATATGTTGCAACTGTATGTATGTACAACATACAACTTCAACATAAAGAGGAATGTAGCACAATATGGATGTGAAAGCAGTTTTATAGCCTATGTGACTATAAAATATGTTTTAGTTAAAATCAACAAATGATCATGATAATTAATCGTGATCTCAATATTGATAACATTTTTCGTGATTAGCATTTTGGCCATAATTGTGCAACCCCAGATGAAGCATTAAAGACATGCCAGACTATTTGGCTGATATTTCCACGTTAAAATTTCCCTCAAGAGTGACTTCAAATGTCGACTTGTCAGAATAATGTTACACCTGTCTGGACTGAAAACAGCAGAGAAATCAAGTGAAAAATACAGTCTGTATGACGCAGGGCTGGAACCCAGTTAGCTGTTGGCATTGAGGTGAAGGTCATGGTAGTGTGCTATGAATTGCAGATCGGCAACCACAGCTGCGGCAGGCTGTGTGTGTGTCACAAGAGAGTGGTGTGAAAAGCGGTTTGTAACATGCCACCGTGTTGTGTGTGCAATTGTGTGTGATGTTTGGAGCAGGGTGGATGAGAGGAGAACACAGTACATATACATTGACTGTGTGGGTGAAAGGGGGTGTAGTATCTTCATTAGTGATATCCTGTATGGTGTTGTCTGCTCACACACTCGCACACACACACTCGCGCACACACCCCCACACTCGCGCCACACCACACACAACTCGCGCACGCACACACACGCGCGCACACACACGCACACACACGCGGCACACACACGCGCGCACACACACCACACACACACACACACACACACCACACACACACACACACACACAACACACACCCACACACACACACACACACACACACACACCCCACACAACCCCACACACACACACACACACACACACACACACACACACACACACAAAACATCCACATCACACTACATCACACACACACACACACACACACTTGCTACTCCGCCTTTTTTGTAAATGGGACAGATAATGGGACACATTATAAATGTCCAAATCAAACCACTTCAGGAGTAAATGACTCACAATTTGTCCTGGAACACGGTGGACCATGAACACAGAGTTTACCCGTCAATTTAACAACGTACACACTGAGCACATCTACTTTTCTCTTTTTTATGTTCAACCTTAAGACAAAAAGACTGAAGATCCGCTAGGTGTTTAAAAAGTTAAAAAAAAAGTTAGCTTCATAGAAAAGGATGCAAAAGTGAGGTCACACTATTTAAAATGAGTGCCTTGCAATACTACATTTTTAAACAAAAATGATTAATGAAGACGATCTTTTCATTACAAGGATAAGGATGAAAAAATTGGATGCATTAGATTGATTCTCCAGATATTGGCTGAACTAGCACTGCTTGTGTGAGATTAGGCTTTTAAATACTTTTAGGGTTAAATATATAAGGAGAAAAGTATTTTCTTAAGTAAAAGTTTTCCTGTGCTTAGTATGCTACAATTATCACAGCTTGTCTTGAAATCTATGTTGAAATATGTCTCTTATACATGTAACTGTGTATAGAAAGCTATTAACAAAATTAACAACCCACAAAAAGCTGTGATTTACAGGGAGACAGTGGCGGTGAGTGGACACCAAACCCTATTAAATAGGCATAAAGCCCGGTGAAGAGGGCGAGGGGGAGGGGAGGCCACTGATCACAGTGCCCTCTGTGTTTTCAGGCAGTGCGCCAGCCACGAGCTAAAGGCTGTTTTATGTTTTAACACAACCAAACACCACTCACCACATTCTGTTCAGGTTTATCTGTCTTCTTCTCAATTTACTATTCCCTCTATGTCCTTTCAATTTCATCCTCTCTCATCATGCCATTTTCAGAGCTCCTGGATTTTCAATCTGTCTTTTATTTTCACACTTTTTTTCTCATGCCAAAACACACTACATTTTCCCTTCCCACTGTCACTGTGACCAAAGATGGTAAAATTTCATGGAGTTGGGGTCGTCACAGTAATAGCAGTAATTTTATGTTTCAGAATTTAGTTTGAAATAAAGGTGACGTTTTAGGTTTCTCATGCAGCTCCGGAGTTAACAATTTAGAACTCAAGATGAGAGGCTGTGCTGTAAATGCAAATGTGTATTCACTTAAAGCACTTCCTCTCCTGTATCTCACTGCTCAGAAGTGCTAAGACACAGAGCTAATGCAACAGTGATAGCTTGGGGACATAGACCGGAGACTATGTACATTGGCTTGCAAGTACATCTGCATTTAGCATCCTTTTCCATTTCCTTTCCTAAACTTCTTCTTGTATTTACCTTCTTCACTCACTTTGCCTAATTTGTCTACTGTTTGCTTGCAACTTCACAGTGAGGACAAGACTTTTGACAATGGTATTGGTTTTTTTTTATCAAACACCCTTTAATAAAATGAATAATCATTTTTTCCCAAATGTCAAAGTAGAGGACTATTTAGAGGAAATTATACATTAGCAAGAGTGTAAGCAACAAGTGTGTTTGTGTGTGTGTGTGTGTGTGTGTGTGTGTGTGTGCGTGCGTGCGTGCGTGCGTGCGTGCGTGCGTGCGTGCGTGCGTGCGTGCGTGCGTGATTAAGTCACGACTCCAATCCAAAGTCATGTTTGATAGTTGAATGTGACACTTTGATAAATAGCAGTAACAACAGTTCAAATGCTTACCCTGTTGGCCATACAAATGCACATGCAAACGGACACAGTCACATAAGCATTTAGGCCTAATAAACAAACAAGGTGTTTAATTACACACAATGACAGAATTACACTCAGTGACACAATATTACCTTTTGTCTAAATACTCTATAATGAGATAATGGTCATTATTAAAGTGCTGAAAAAATTAAAATCTACCATGACAACTGCTGCTGAAGATCATTATATGATGTGGTATACAGTATTTGACAGCTACAAAAATAACCTTGAGAAGAGAATGTTTTTGTTGTTTATAAGTCAAGAATTAACTTTAATGTTTTTTTAATGTTTCTGGTGCTGCACATCACTCAGTTAGGTGTACTAACACAATGCACTGTATAGGCAAGGCAGCTTTATTTGAATAGCTGATTTCAGCAACAGGGCAATTCAAAGTGCTTTACACAAAAACAGTTTAAAAAAAAATCAAAAAAATAAAACACAAGAATAAACAGTTAAACAAAACAGATATGCCCTCTGCTGCTGTTCTTTTCCTACACTTATTTGCAGTTGTTGTGGCATTATGCATGTTGACAGAAAATCCATGTAAAGGCCTTGAAGTTGAACTCATTATTCAACAGCTCAACACAGAGCAAATAATAGTCTGATATAAAGACAGTGTGGTGCCTGTGTGTGTGTGTGTGTTGTGTGTGTGTGTGTGTGTGTGTGGTGTGTGTGTGGTGTGTGTGTGTGTGTGGGTGTGTGTGTGTGTGTGGTGTGTGAGACCTGTACCGAATAAGAAGTACGAGAGTAAGATGATTGTGTGTATGCTGTAAGTGTTTATGAATATAATGGCCCGTGTAGGAGTGCAGGAGAATTGTTTAATCCAGGGAGGTGTGTGAATAGCAAAGTGAGAGTGAAAAAACATAACATAAGGAAAGGTCAGGATAGGTGATGGCACTTGATGGGAATACCTACGGGGAGTGTGGTGTGTTGGGTGTGTGTGGTGGTGTGGGTGTGTGTGTGTGTGTGTGTGTGTGTGTGTGTGTGTGTGTGTGTGTGTTAGAAGCAGGGACACTACTGTGCTATTTTTAGCCATTCTGGTTGAAGTTTGACTTCATCATTGGGGACTAAGGACAGTCCATTTTCCTGCCTTCTTCTCTTTCTTGTTCTGTTTAGGTGTCCCAGTAAGCCAAAGCCACATCAGTGAGGCAGCATACACAAAACCAAAGCCCTAAAAGTGGTAAACCAAAATGGAATACAGCCATCATTAATGTTGTTAATTACACCTATGCTGTTTGCGCTCTTTGCAATTACCTCAGATTTTCAGAGTATTTACATATTTTCTACACATGATGCTGAAATTAATTTAATTCAAGTTCGATGTGGGTGTGTGACTTAGCAAGCACGAACACCAATAGTGTGCAGATTGACTTTAAATTAATTTATTAGTAAAGCTGTGTGTTCAATGCTACAACACCTCTGTGAAAAGGCAAATTTATCCTTTTATTTTGCTTTAGAGTACAATCCATCTTGGATCCGAGCCACAGGTCTTATCAGTGTCCCACTGTTGATAAACAATTGTAACACTGTCTATTTTCTACAGCACTTTTTCATCAGTCATCCCAAGTTTCTAATGTATGATTTATGTAAGAGTAACAACTGAAATGAACACACACACACACACACACACACACACACACACACACACACACACACACACCCACAAACAAAACACACACACCACACACACACAACACACACACACACACACACACACACACACACACACACACACACACACACACAACACACCACACACACAAAACAACCAACCAACCAACCAACCAACCAACCAACCAACCAACCAACCAACCAACCAACCATGTGCAAAGGCCAATGATGTCTGTATTCATTTGCATATAGAGTGGGGACATAAGTGGTCACTCAAGACACATACAGAGACACATTCTAATTGTGATGGGCTCACTCAGGTCGGATTCTAATACCAGGTGGAAATGCAGCCCCTGAGTGCAGTATCTAATTAGACCAGCTGTGCAAACACCCGCAGGACAGGGTTATTTTGGAACTTAGTTGGAGACCACTGTAGTGATTGACAGACTGTCTATCCCTTTGGAAACAAACTATTGTGTTTATGTCCTGTTGGATAGAAGAATATGGATTTAAGAAAACTGGCAATAATTAGAGTCAAGTGTCTGATCTCTTCTTATTAGTGGCAGAACTGATCATTTAAAGCTTTCAGAAAATATATATGGTTGTTGTTTGTTTGTGTAACATGAATAAACAGTATTTACAGGTCAGAAACTTAAATACAATAACAAATAACAGCAACTACCATTAGGTGTGAACACAGCATCAGAAAGTCACAGATAAATAGCTTTCTCTCCTGAACCTTACCTTACCTTACCCTTCTATTCAATAATATACACACAGTGCTGACCATACATACGCTTCTCTCTTTCCTTCCCCTCCCCATCTCTGTCACTCTCATTTTCATCATCCATTGACGTCTTTGTCACCCTCTCATGACCTGTGCATTACTGATGCAATGTACTTGTGAGTGGCACACTGGGCTATTGCACAATGACAGCTCAGATAGTGTTACTGTCCACGGTGGTGTAATACTACACGCGCTAATGATTCTTGATCTAACACAACTGCACCGGCCAGTCAGCTGAGGTTGATAACCCACCAGCTATGCTCACAATCCTTCTCTGGCATCAAGCACATTTTCTTTTGCTATTCGTTTAGTTTATTTCACACATCATTGTATATTTAAAACACAATTTCATGAAGTAAAATGATCATAAGCAGGCCGTGTGAAATTGGGAACCCCAAATAAGCTACTAATAGCTTTTCGGAGGGCCTGACATGATTTAAGCAAAGATAATGAAGCTCCTAAGAACAACTAAAAAATATTTAAAACCCTAGCTTCAAACAGTGCTGTTCTGTATTCAACTATACAGATAAACTGACATAATGCTTTATTGATTTCCAATAACACTTACGTAATTTGTTTGAGGTTGTGAACTTTATAAACCCTGGTGTGAAACTTGCTTGTTTACAACAAAAAGTGTGTCAAATTGACAAGCTAAGAGAAATCAATAGTGTATTATTGGGACAGGCCTAATGGACACTTAGCTTGGGCAACACATAATGTAATATACATTCACATGTTTGTAAATGTAAATGTGCTGTATTTATATAGCGCTTTTCCAGTCTTAACAACTGCTCAAAGCGCTTTTACATCTACAGGAAACATTCACCATTTACACACATTCATACACTGTGGCCGGGGCTGCCATACAAGGTGCCACCCGCTCATCAGATAAACATTCACACACATTCACACTCCGATGCGCAGCACCGGGGGCAACTCGGGGTTCAGTGTCTTTCCCAAGGACACTTCAACAATGACTGCAGGGGCAGGGATCGAACCACCAACCTTCTAATTGGCAGGCAACCACTCTACCACTGAGCCACAGCCGCCCCTAGCCGCCGGTTTGTACAAACCAATAGACAGTTCTGGCAGTGGGGAAGAAGGAAAGAAGGAATTTATGCTTTAAAAAAAATCTATACAAATTCTGTATACAAAAAACTGTGTGGCCGAGGTTAAAAAATTGATTCAAAAATACTATAATCTTATTTGAACCGATTCAATATTGCACTGTAAGTTAATCCATCCCATATCAATCAGACTGCAAACATTTTTACAGTTATGAACACAAGGTACTTGCACAAAGTACCTGAAAGAAAAAAGAAACAAAAATTAAACGTAAAAATATAACTGTACTGGCTTGTTAGCCAAGAAGCCAGTCTGTCTGGGAAATTACCTAACAATGTAAAGATCAACAAGCCACTGACAGACATGCTCAAATTTGATTCAATCAATAAATTATTATTTTTTTGTCTTAAATCCACCAGCCATTTTGATACTATACTAACATTTGCAGCATCCTGAGCCTTTTTGGTAAGGTTACTAGGAAAACTCAGCCTAGAGTAATTTCATTCTACCCAAAACAAGTTTCTTTTTTTCTTTTTAACAAACTCTACAAAAGAAAAATCACAACTTTTTATGTTTAACGTATTCCAACTTATTCAAAAGAGCTTTAAGAGTTCCTTATTTTCTTTCAAAGACTAAGATTTTTCTAAGAGCTACTAAGTTGGCAGTTTAATAAATGCAAGTCATTTCTATTGATATTCTGTAATATTTTAATCCTCGTGTGCTAAAAATGCACATAAGTTCCTGTAGATGGCAATGCACACTCCTTTTTTTGCCAAATAAATGAAAAGCTTGTTTCATTTAGCTTGTCTCACCTAGCTTTTCTCAGGAGATGGTCCCAATAATGTGCTTAAAGTCAAGTCAAATTCAGTCTGTGCATGATTACATAATTTAACTATTTTTTAATATTGTATCCTACATTGTGAATAATTAAACTATATTTCATAAGGAAAAAATAACATGAACCGTACAGAACTGAAAACCGTGACCCTAAAACTATGATACAAACCGAACCGTGGGTTTTGTAAACCGTGCTAACCCTACTGCGGATGTACAGAAAAAAGAATAAGGAGTCACAATAAACTAACCTCTATGGCAATAAACATCCCTTGGCCGATTATGCGTCCTTATAAAAGCAAGTGGCTGTTGCAGCTAAGCCTAAATTCGTTCAGCTGTTCCCCATCACAGTTCGTTTTCTCATAGTTACATAAACAGGACTGCGTTTGGTGGGCACATGAACACTGAAGCTGTGTTACAAATGGAAAGCTGGGTGAACACATGAAAATGCCTCCTCAGAAACTAACGTTTATGTGTCCTTGAAATAGGAATCTAACCCCCAAATGCTCCAGTAAGGCTGTTGGACTATGATTAAGACTGTGGGCTCTATTTTTGCAGCGGTGCAGAGACTAGAGCAAGAAGCAACTGATAACATAAAATCCTGCATTAACCTTTCCAGTGGTATTTTCAGGAAAAGGTTGAGCAAGCATTTAGTAAAAGATTTAACCTGCAAGTCGCTCTTTAAGATCGTCACACCAACATCCAACTGTGTTTCCTGAGGGTTTTGTCGCGTGCAATTATTTTTGAGTTGGACCAGACATTTTTGTTAATTTTATAGTCACGCTGCGTTGATAATGTAAACCAGCAGTTTATAAATACGGTCACAGAAACTCACAAGCAGAAAATTTATAGAGCAGAATTTTTGCAACCTTTTGTCTTGCCAGGTTAGATATTTTGGCATCAAAAATCAAAGAGAGATCAAAACAAACCTGCTTCCAGTTGCTTTAACTTAAACTAAACAAAAACGGTCTGTCTTGTCTGCACTTTATATTATTTTTGGTGTTCATAGGAACGCAAAGAAATAACCAAGCATCAGTCAAAAGTGCAGTCTACCCGTGTTGTGCTATGGAACTGCTTGCTGCTGCTCAACATTGGTATTGTGACTTCCATAAAACCCTGTTTTTTGGATTGGATTAGGTTTTACATTTTACAAATGTACATTTTTACATTTTCCGAAACAAGAAGGACAAAAAGAAAAACGAAACCATAAAGACAATTACAACAACAAAATTCAAAAGATACCTTAAAGGCACACATTATAACAGCATACACACTGAAGACAGGTGGGAGGGTGGTTGGGTGGTACAGTGAAATACTCATTTATGGAACACGAACATTAACTGTCAAGTTGTTGCTCTATTGTTCATTTATTCTCTATTAAGAGTCAAAGGGGTGCTTAGAACATGATCATACTCTGCTTTCTATGGAGAATGCAGCTTTAACCCTTGCAAATTCAGAAACTCCTTCAACCTTTTATATTTGTTTTAGCAGTCGAATGTGTGTTTTCCAATTCCAAGTATAGTCCTCTTTATGGAGAGAAAAGTTAGAGCAACTGTATGTTGTACAGGCTTGTATATTTTCCAATCTGCTTTCCAATATACCAGATTAAGTTTTACTCTTGATGAATGTGGAATACAGTTCTCTTGGATGAGGGGTGGGAATAACATTTTGTTAACTTTGCCTTGTTGCCATGAAACGCCACCTGAGTGTAAATGGCACTTTTCTCACTTAACTAAAGCACTTACTGCTCTAGAGTTTAAATAAACTGCTGCAAAGTTTTACTATTGCTGATTTAGCTGCTGGAAACAATTCTCTTTGGATCTATTCAATCTAATTTTATACTTTTACTGATGTTCGAATTAGGAATGTGTGCTGATCTGAGAACAGCCCTCTGTGCATTTTATGCTTGTGTAGCTTTGTCTAAATGTGTCCCTGAAGCCACATCTATGCAGCTATGCAGTTGACCGATAAGGAAAAATACCATTGTGCACTTGTTAAGGCAAGTTCAATTACACACACACCGCCACAGTCACAAGGACTTTATGGCGCTACCAAGGCAACTAAAACACAAGAGCTAATTATAGTTATAGCTGTAGACTATGTGACACACACACACACACACACACACACACACACACACACACACTTATCTTTAGTGAAATGTCAATGAAACCACGTCACGGATGCTTATGTAGAAATTAACACACCTGCTCACACTGTTGCTATGTGAGTGCATGTGCATATATGTGTGCGCGCGATGAAATTGTGAGGGAATTGAGTGAGACTTAACTCAAGTAGCAACTAGCTGTGGTAACATCATGCACATGCAGCCTATGACCATAATTACGTGGTGATAATATGGGAAGAGAGGTCTGTCTTTCTTAATAATACAAACTAATCATATGTACGCTAACAACAATTCAAGAAACTGTTAAACTGTTACACTAACTTCCTGGATTGTATTTGGTGTTTCATCAATACCTGACGCAACACACCCCTCACCAATGCTTTTTTTTTTTTTTACGCAGAGCTGTTTTGCGGTCTGAAGGCCTGCTTGGCGAACATTTTGGACCTATTAGAAAACTTAGATGTGGATTCACAAACTAAGATGCTTGGACAGTAAACCCCCTGGGAGATTGTACATTTATTGTTAAGTCTTGCCTGTCACCACACCTAGCAGAAACCTAGCAAGAGTCTAGCTTCAAGATGGACCCATCATGAAGTGAAAAGTTTCTCACAGTTGTTAATCATGATAAAAATCTTCAGCTCAAATTAATACTGCTTACAGTGGGTTTCAATGTTAAAAGGTGTCATGAAACTACTTTGTTATGTCTTCATTGTAGCTCTTTGTGTTTGTGATGTAATAGAAAACATCCTTCAACACTCCGCTAATGAGTAATATTCATTCAGATTGATCAAGGTGTACCTGCCCCCTGGGGGACAATGCCAACTCCATCCTACTTCAGTAATTATTATTATTTTTTCACAATTTAAATAAAGTAAATAATTTAATTTAAATAACTGTATTGTACTGTTGTCAAATCAGAGTGTGCAACCCACTTTCTTACAATACCACCAGGAATAATGTAAATATACGTTGAGGGTTTCAGCAGATTTCCGTGTGTGAGACAGCCAATGTCAGAATATGTTGGAGGATATACAATGCACATTAACCCACCTAACAGACAGAACACAGTACTTCACTTAGGTGCTGAGCCAACAATCATACTGCTCAGTGGCTTGCCACAGAGAAGAAAGGATGGAAAAGAAGCTGCAATCAACAATTAAATATATAATTAGTTGTCTGTTGCCAAAAAAATTAACTCTGCAAGTTTTATCAGCTGCAAATTCTTCCTCAGTACAGTTACTTGACCTTTGAAAAGATGAACATTTGCTCACACATATCTACAACTGCATCTATTTCTCAGTGCCTTTTACTATCCTATCACTCTCTAATCTAAATCCATGGATTGACTTTTTCTAGGTGCCCTACTTTAACTTCTTCTTAATCCATATCTATATCTTGAGAGAATTCTTCCTTTCCTCACTCTTTAAACACCGAACAACAACAACAACACGCTTTAAAACCACCCCTTTTTACCTGACATTAAAGACACAATATGCAACTTTTTTGCCTTGATGGCGGACATACACCGTTTGTACTCATCTGCCCCTGTTGGCCTAGTATGCATCCCTGCAGTTATCACTCATCTTGATAAGTTGTCTACAGTGGAACTGTGAGATAACTGGCATGTTTAAATCACAACAGGCAATGAAGAAGCAGAAAGTGAACGCTGCCAAACTGTGATTCCCATCTCTGAGTAAATACACCATGCACACTACACAGTCTATCATATGCTGCCAACATATCACAAAGGTTAAGGGTTAAGACTTTGCATGGATCTGACTTTACCGATTTTACTGATAAAAAAACTGTAACAATAAGCAATCCTGCATACTAGGGCTGCAGAATATAAGGAAAATATACGATAACATTGTTAAATATCACAATAACAATGTTACTTGTGATAAATAAACAGAAATCAAAGTGTACGCAGTTCTGCATTTTTGCTGCCTTCAGTATTTTGCTAAAATATAACAAATTGCTTGTTGGATTTAAAACAAATGAAAGGAATAATTTCCAACATCATTTTATTGAACAAATTTAACATTGCATTAAACATAAAAGGCACCACTAAAAAAAGATAGTTTTAAGTTATATTATAAAGTGTGTAAAAGCAGCACATAAAGTGTGTAAAAGTGTAAAATTTGTCCTGATATTTTCTTTCAACTAACAAACAAATCTCCAAAGTGTCTTCCGTGAAATGTATATTGCACCAGTTGATATTGGGATAATGATAAACCAACAAAAATATTGTGCAGCCCTACTGGATACACACACACAAACGTGCAGGCACAAGCAAACTGCACACTACAAGCATAGTCTCTCTGTGTGACACACACACACACACACACACACACACACACACACACACACACACACACACACACACACACACACACACACACACACACACACACACACACACACACACACACACACACACACACACACACACAGTCAGTCAGTCAGTCAGTCAGTCAGTCAGTGGTGGTAGCAATCTGCTGCTGCATCATGTGCCTTGCAAATGCTTTACACTAAATAGAAAATAAAGGGTATGGCAAGGAATATGTTGGTCTCACACTTGGGTCTCACTCACTCACTCACATTAACCTCTGGCTAAAGTAAGAAAAAATTATCTGGAAGAAAAAAAATAAGGGAATGACGTACTTAGACACAGTTGGTTAGCTGGAGGCTTATTGGAACGTAGATGTTAGCATTTCCTACAAGGACAGTGTGGAAGTGGGTATGTGTGGGTGAGACGTGCCAAGGCCAACCACTTGGTCTGTAAACACACTTCAGTACCTTGGACAGCTACAGTTTCCTCACAGGGGAAAAGTGGGTGCAGTCATTTCTAACCTGTGTTGACACTGCAGAAGCCATGTTCAACGTGTGGACACTATATGAAGCAATGTTCACATAGCACTATTCAATGCAAATACACGTTTTATCTTTAGATTTACAGAACAAACCTGCACATTACCAAGCATTACTTATGAGAGGTAAATCTACAGTACATCAATGCGCTTAAATCATCACATGCTGATGGCACAATAGGCTGCCTACTATTAATGCAAACACATTTCTGCAGGGCTTTGAGGTCCTACGATCAGGCCTTACAAGCTGTTCTCCATACAAAATTGAAAACTAAAGGTGACAGAGCCTTTGAAACAGTGGCACCTATACTGCGGAGCGCTATTCCTCCTGATTTGAGAGCGGCGGCCTCGGTTGATATTTTTAAAAAGCAGCAAAAGACGCATCTTTTTAGTTGTTCAATTAGCCACATTGTTGATTGTATTACTATGTATTCTTAGATAGATAGATCCTTTATTAATCCTTTACAGGAAATTACAGTGCCACCGCAGCTTCAAGAAAAATATAACACCACACATTTCCTCAAATATCTTCCATACTTAATAAGTTTAAATACAATAAATAAATACTACTACCATGAGTGTAGAGTTATTTCTATGCATTATAAAACCTTATAGACGCTCGAAAGAAGGACTTCCTGTATCTCTCAGACTTGCACACAGCTGCAATCAGTCTCTGACTGAAGGTGCTGCTGTTAATCACCTTCAGGTCGGGGAGTGTTTGTGCAGGGTCGGTCATTATTGATCCCAGTTCGTTAAATGTTCTGACCTTTGACACCTGCTGGACCTTCTGTTTCTTGCCTTTGTGATTGACTGGGATTTATTGTGAATTGTATTGGGTTTTCAATGGCTTTACTTACTTACATATCTGCATCAGTTTGATTGCATTCAAATGACCTCTGAGTTGACTGAAAACCAGCAAGTAAATATAAATAAATGTTGATTGAAGTAATTTGCTCTAGAGTTGACATAGCAGGTGCATAGTGGATTACAATTGTGGATGTTTTGTTAATTAATAATTAGATAATTAGAATTACAGAGCTTGCCACTGGGATTTTAATCCTGTTTAAATTGGACTCAAGCCTAACAGTCTCCTGATGGGCACAGAGTGCAGTTAAACAGCTGCAGGCAAAAAAAAGTGGAAACATGAATCCTCCGGCTGCAGAAAGATTGCACAAATGCTGGGCAAAGTGCAGTTATGCAGTTTGAATAAGATTAAATGAGTAAATAGATTGTAAACTAGAATATGAGAGTGCATAAAAGGATATTGTATATTCTCTGTTACATTTATTGATTTTCAGTATCCTCAAGAGAACAAAATGCAATGTAGCCATAAGACTAATTGTGTTCTCACTTTAATTGTAAAAGGCCCTTCCTACTGTGATATGCTACTTTTATTTCTCCTTCCATCTACTATTGCCCACTGTTGAATGCAATAACTTCACACATGGGAGCAGTGTTATGAAAAGCATCATATTTAGGAATTATTATTCATCAATGCAAATATGCAATACCTGTTATTTCAGCCCTCCACAACATGAAGTATTTTTAACCCTTTACTATTAAACCAAGTCCCAGAATACACTGAATAGCACAGACTGATGGTATCAAAAACTGTAAGAGAATACTATATGTGTGATCCCATACACATTTAAGATAACATGCTTCCATTGTGTGCATGTTTGTGATTGCGGGCAGAGTCTGGTTTGTGTGTAAAGAGCAGGAGGTTGTTTAAAAATAGGTCTGTATGTATGATAAAAACACAGACCATATTTATTTAGCTATATGCTCTTACGCTGAGGTGTTCAAAATGTCTGCAGTCATCGACGAGAGGAAATAGTGTCTTTGAAAACAATGGGACAGAGGTAAAGTTCACACTGATGGTAACAGACAAACACACAACAGCACAGAACAGACACATGCTTGCTCGCTCGCTCGCTCGCACATACATACATACATTAAAGTGGCTACGAGGAACTTTTAGTTTGTGTTAATTCTAGCAACCCCTTTGGACAAATGTGATGTTGCTGATGTTATAAAGATCCTAAAGTTACCTTTTAAAAGTTAGCGTCACCAGGAGGTCATAAAGTTGCGATTATTGTTTTGCTCAGACAGACAATCATTAATTTACAATAAGAGAATATGTTACCGGTGTATTGTTGAATTTAAGTGTTGCATACGGTAACTAAGCCTGGATGTATCCTGTTCCTTTCTGTTCTTAAACTACTGCCAATTTTTAAGTAGAGGCAGAGGCAGACCACACAGAAAAAAGCAGAGAATGATGCAACTCAAGTGGACTTTCTGGATTAGTTGTATACTTTTTGCCTATATTTATGCAGATGACCAACCGGACCCATTACAAACTTTTGAGCTAAACCCTCTGACCACCTACCTGGGCAACCGAGATGCAAACACAAGAAACACAGAAATATCAAACAAACCAACCAAGGAGTAAGGAATAGGTCACAGGAACAGTGGAAGCATAGGAATTAGCTCATCTGGCACTGTATCAATATGGGAACCAAAGTTTTTCCAAATAGTCTCTTTCTCTTGGAACACCGCAGAGCTTTCAGAGAAGCAAAGAATGGACTTGATTTTCCAGGAATTGGCTAATTGGAGGCTGATGGGGATTTCCATGGTAATGGTGATGGGTAAAGGTCAAAGGCGAGGAAAGGTACCACTTAGCATGTTGGATATCAACGTGAGGATGCAGAAACAGTTACGCACATGCAAGCGCACACAAAAAGGCTTTTTAACAACCAAATAATGGCAATCATGCAAACATTTGAAAAGATTTAGGGGAAGACAATGAAAAAGTGTGAATAAAACCCCACTACATCTGGCTTGAGGCCTATATGGAACCCCTGACTGTATATAAAGAGAAATATACTAATTACACTTTAGATTAGATTATATACAGTCTATTATTGGAGCATATTAACATGTATTACAGTAACTACAGTACTCGTTTGTGTGATTTAGTGAGTAGTCAGTCAGCAACTGCGTCATGACAACAGTCTCAGTGTCAGTCACATGCAATGTTGTGCGCCCCACAGGCCGTGTGATAGGAAAGCCGGAGGGCTGCAGTCTGTGAATGGCAGGCAGACACAGAGGAAAGTGTGTTATTAAAGCAGCAAAGAGCTCTCCTATACCTTGCCACCTGCAGACAGATCAATGGAGCTTTTTTATTGAGTGTCCATTGCAGTGGCTCCCTTGGGGGAGATAACTGAACATGTGTGCGCAAGAATAAGACAGTGAGCATGTGTGTGCGTCAGATGTTTTGTACACACTTCTCTCAGCTGTCTTGGAGTGAAAACTGATGCAACAAGAATCTCAGACATTTTCGTCAAGGCACAGCATGACATTGCTGAGTATAGGGCCTCTCTGACATAGCAACAGAAAAAAATTGCCAGTATGGATAAGCCACTTAAAAGCTGCATTAAGAATGTGTCCAAAAAGCACATGTATAAATTACTTCTGTAAAGTCTTTACTGTTTTAATAGCAACTGCTGCCGTTTCCTCGCCCACCATTTTAACAAGGTTGAAAATACATTGGTGGTCTTGTAGCTTTAGCTCCGTAGCAAAGCTGGCGACTTGAGGGCAACTATATAGTATGCTAATTTCCAAAATAAAAAAAAATAGGCAACACAGTTTGCTATTAGCATGAGCCATGAAAACCTTATAAGGCGGTAGGATGGTAGCAGTGGATCTGTCAGCTTGTATGTCGTTTGTTGACTCCTATTAGCCAAAAATGAACTAATGCAGACAAAATTTATCTTTCACTTAAGAGCATACATCCACTGCAGTGTAACCAATCACAAATAGTGGCATTTCATCATCCATTATGGGTATGAAGAACTAAACAGTCCTGCTGTAATATGGCCCATATATAGGCTGAAAGACAGCCACAGAGCAGACAGCTACTGGACTAAATTGATTAAAGTGAACTGCAATGGACTTCGAAAGCTAAAGGAAAATGCATTACAAGTTTGCAGAAGTCTGTTTTTTCTGAAAGGGTGAATTGATGCCTGTGAACCATTTGTTTGTCTCAGAAAGAAAGAGAGGTACAGAGAAAGCAGCTGAGAGAGATGAAGGTATATGAGGTGGTGGCCAGAAAGGCAGTCAAGATAAGTCCTTTTAGTCCTTGTTAAATCACTTAAGAGACATTTATTACTTCATGGCTGGCTCTTCTTTTAAAGCCAGCAGTAGCCTGGGATTAGTTCTCTAAAAGAAAACATTTGTTTTGCTAATCCCAGGGGAAAATGCTATGACATGTTTAAAGGTCCATGTAACATGTTTACTGTAATAAATCCATGACCACAATGTGTCATAAGATATTAAGGAAACTTGCTAAGTTGAAATACTATCTTTTCTGTCAACAATGCTAATGCCAGTAATTTCTCCTTTGGAAATTTCCATTTTGTGACGGAATGTATGTTTGTGTTTGGTCCTGTGTGTTGTTATCAACTATCCAGTTTGACAGCCAGGCCGGGTTGCATGATATAACGTTATCTGTAACAACGTAAACCCAGCGGGCTACAGTTGTAATGTTAGTACAGCCATGAAAGCAGCAAACAAATAAATGGGATCAACGGAGATGGAATCTACCAAACAAAAAACAAACAAAAAAATTGGTATGTTTCGAACAGTTGCGTAAGCAAAGATGTAACAACCCTCAGGTAACTATTGGAGATGTATTTGAAAGATGGAGACAGCTTAGAGCCAAAAAGGACGGAGTTTTGGCTAATTTTCTCCTGAACAGGTAAGCATTAGCTTCAGGATAATTTATCACGGCTACAAGGGACGGGCATTTTATGTTGTTTCAACATTTATGTACCCATCCATCCATCCATCTTCATCCGTTTATCCGGTATCGGGCGCTGGAGCAGCAGACCCCAAACTTGCCTTTCCCGAGCCACATCAACCAGCTCTGACTGGGGAATCCCAAGGCCTTCCCGGGCCAGGTTGGAGATATAATCTCTCCACCTAGTCCTGGGTCTTCCCCGAGGCCTCCTCCCAGCTGGACGTGCCTGGAACACCTCCCTAGGGAGGCGCCAGGAGGCATCCTTACCAGATGCCCAAACCACCTCATATGGCTCCTTTTGACGTGAAGGAGCAGCGGCTCTACTCCGAGCTTCTCTCGGATGACTGAGCTTCTCACCCTATCTCTAAGGGAGACGCCAGCCACCCTCCTGAGGAAACCCATTTCAGCCGCTTGTACTCTGGATCTTGTTCTTTCGGTCATGACCCAGCTTTCATGACCATAGATGAGGGTAGGAACGAAAACTGACCGGTAGATCGAGAGCGTTGCCTTCTGGCTCAGTTCTCTTTTCGTCACAACGATGCGATAAATTGAATGTTATACCGCACCCACTGCTCAGATTCTCCGACCAATCTCCCGCTCCATTGTCATCTCACTCGCGAACCAGACCCCAAGGTATTTAAACTCCTTCACTTGGGGTAAGGACTCATTCCCCACCTGAAGAATTCACTCCATCGGTTTCCTGCTGAGAACCATGGCCTCAGATTTAGAGGTGCTGATCCTCATCCCAGCCGCTTCACACTCAGCAGCAAACCGATCCAGTGAGTGCTGAAGGTCACAGGCCGATGATGCCATCAGGACCACATCATCTGCAAAAAGCAGCAATGAGATCCCCATCCCACTGAACTGCAACCCCTTCCCACCCCAACTACTCCTCGATATTCTGTCCATAAATAATACAAACAGGATTGGTGACAAAGCACAGCCCTGGCGGAGACCAACCCTCACCTGGAACGAATCCGACTTACTGCCGAGAACCCGGACACAGGTCTCACTTTGGTCATACAGAGACCGGGTGGCCCTTAGAAGGGACCCCCTCACCGCATACTCTCGCAGCACCTCCCACAGTATCTCCCGGGGGACCCGGTCATACGCCTTCTCCAGATCTAAAAAACACATGTAGATTGGTTGGGCATACTCCCAGGCTCCTTCCAGGATCCTTGCGAGAGTGAAG
>NC_045734.1:19407051-19407518 GCF_008692095.1 Etheostoma spectabile | reverse complement strand
TTGTTCCACGACCAGGACGGAATCCTGCACCTTGGAGTAGACTTTACAAGGGAGGTTGAGAAGTGTGACATACCATATAATTGGCACACACCCTCTGGTCCCCCTTTCTGAAGAGGGGAACCAATTGTGACAGCCAACTGATCCTGGCTAACAACCCAATGCTAACCCTGCTAACGGTTAACGTTATTAGAGGTTCCTACTGTAATTCTAAGCTTAGGAAGTGTGCCTGTCAGTTGGATGGAGAGAACTGCGAGGTTGTTGTGTTTTTATGACTATCAATTTAGTCAGCATCTAAAGTTAGCAACTCCGCTATGGTATGAAGTAATGTCTCACATAGCCAGACAAGTGTCTAGCAACATTGTTGTAGATGCTGCTTTCTCAGCCTGGCAACCTCCATGAACTTTGAGTCTGGGGAGGTGGTAGGGCTGCACGATTATGGCCAAAATGATAATCACAATTATTTTGAT
>NC_045734.1:19406944-19407041 GCF_008692095.1 Etheostoma spectabile | reverse complement strand
AATATTGAGATCACAATTAATTATCACGATTATTTGTTAATTTTAACAAAAACAAATTTTATTGTCACATAAGCTATTTATAACTGCTTTCACATCC
>NC_045734.1:19395504-19406934 GCF_008692095.1 Etheostoma spectabile | reverse complement strand
ACATTATTCTTATGTTGAAGTTGTACGTTGTACATCCATCCATCCATCCATCCAATGAAATGAAACTTATCTGAAATAAATAGCCTAGAATATATACATAAATTTATTAAATGCATCTCTGAGAAAGCTCCTTCACTTGTTTTCAACAATAACTGAATAAAAGAGCTAGGGAGAGAGAGGGAGTGTGATGGACGTATATGCTACTAACAGTGTGACTCATTATGAATGGGTCCAGCACGGGTTGAATGGCGGGAATGGCAAGTTACACACGTTGTGTGTATGATATGTCTGTATCGTCACTGAGTAGCAATTTTATGAACTACAATATTCTGGCCATGGGTCACATCTCTTTCCCAGGTCCAGCAGGCTCCGTCTCACACGCTATTAGCCTACTCTACAAACTGAAGTTAGTTGCATCCAATAACTTCTTTGTTTTTCGCCGCAATAGCAGAGGTACCAGCGGAAACGGTACAATGGTACGGATGGACGACGACACGGAACACACTGAACAGACTTAAATCATTGACCTCGCCAGACTGTCCGACGGCCGATTATCGGTTTAGTGTGTCAAGGCCTTAAGATGAAACATACTGACAGCAGAGACTACAGCAAACAGGTTAACAATGATGGATAATGGATGCAGTAGATACTCATTTATCCAAAGATGAAGACCGATTAAAGAAATCAATGGAATTTTGCATTAAGGTTGTTAAGCCAGCCCGGATGTTATGCAGGACTTAGCCTCTCTTCAGCATTTTATGCAGCTCCAACACTGATGACCAAACGTTGAAGAAGTAGAGTTTTCCTTCATACAAAAGCATGGACCATAGAGGTTTAAATAGAATATATTTTTCACAGTAAATGATAAAAACTCAAGGAACATACCTCCCTCAGCCAGCTGTCTCTCGTGTGTTTGATCAACAAGCATAAGAAACTGACTCTTCAGCAGCCAAAATCTCAATCCCACAGCCACTGGTGCAATATGCTGATGGACTAAAAGGCTTCTGCCTGAATGTCCTTGACCTTCTGTCCGTCTGTGTTTCTGTAGCTAAAAGGTAAAAAATTAACCATGTTTCCATAACACTGTTGCTAACAGGGATCATTGATCCAAGGCCAGACACACAGCAGAAAGGAGACACATAAGAAACTGACAGATGTGTAGACAAAACAATATTAACAGGAGATGGGACAGACTGAGCATTTGGAATACGGACACTTGTAAGCATACACACTTTGCATTACTGAAGTTGTGTGTTACAAAGCATAGATAATGTTACATTTTCAAATGTTTTGCGATTTTCACTGAACACAGCAAGCTCACAATTTCTAACCAAATACATGAACTGTGACCTACTGTACATAGAGCCCTTACACACACAAACCACTGTATATCTACAAACACCCTGCAAAATATGGGCATGGTATGTCATCTGTGTTTTGGCTAAAACAATAGATCTGTTCGATTATGAAAAAAAAATCATAATCATAATTGTTTTGGTCAATATAAAAATCAGTTACGTAACATGATTACTTATTAACTTTTGGAAAGCATTTATGGAACTTAAAGAAACAGTAAAAAAAACTAAGTGAAAACCTCTTGAACTGTGAAATTTCCCTTAATTCTTTTATTGTTGAACTTTTTAGAATTTTTCTCACAATTCTCGATCACAATGTTTTTGTGATCGTTAGGCACCAATATCAAAATCGCATTAAATATGTGATTAATTGCACAGCCCTATTTGACTTTTGATCAAGGTTTTCTGCGGTCTGAGGAAAAGGTTTGTTGCAGGATATATGATGTATGATGTATGTATGATGTTTATATGAGGTTTTGAACAAGACTGGTTCAAGCCCAAGTATACAAATGCGTGCCACAATATCACAATATTTAATGATCAAATCACATCATCAAAGAAAGGCCATCTTGCTAACTCTCTAGAGAAATAATTTCATCTGTGCTATGAAAAACAAACACCTATTAAAAATGTTCTAAGTTCATTTCTTCAATCATATTACACAGTAATATTTGTCTTGAGTAAACAAGTCTTTTATATAAACATGACTGTTCCTCCAAAATTAATAATGGAAACTATTATTTAGGTCCTAATTATAGTTGATCATGTTTAATGTGAATAAATAAAAACTAAATGGTGTTTCCTCCCTCTCTCTCTCACATACAAACACTTTACACCACTAAATTCAGCTACATGTACTGTTGTGTACAGAATGATAGCTGTGTGTTTAAAAATAATAATAATGCTCAAAATCCTTAGAATATCTTTTATTTCCATAATATCATTGCATTGGGAACACTGCTAATTCAATTCCTAATCAAAATATGACCAGAATCACTGCTTGGTGGATAAAACGGGTAATTGCATTGTTTCAAACATTTGTTGGTGTTAGGTAATACATCCAATTTCAGATATTGTTATTTTTTCAAGGCTCTGGGTTATGTGACAAGTAGCTCTAACCTGAAACCATTGTCTACACATACAGTGGGGCTCGAAAGTTTGGGCACCCCAGGTAAAATTTTTATTAAAGTGCATAAAGAAGCCAAGAAAAGATGGAAAAATCTCCAAAAAGGCATCAAATGACATTTGCATATGTCACAAAAACTTAAATTTTATTTCCATCATTTACACTTTCAAAATAACAGAAAACAAAAAAAATGGCATCTGCAAAAGTTTGGGCACCCTGCAGAGTTTATAGCATGCACCGCCCCCTTTGGAAAGTTGAGACCTGACAGCGTCATGGATTGTTCTCAATCATCGTATGGAAAGACCAGGTGATGTCAATCTTAAGGTTTTAAATGCCCAGGCTCATCTGACCTTGCCCCAACAACCAGCACCATGGGTTCTTCTAAGCAGTTGTCTAGAAAACTGAAACTGAAAATAGATGTTGCTCACAAAGCAGGAGAAGGTTGTAAGAAGATAGCAAAACGTTTTCAGATGCCAATATCCTCTGTTCAGAATGTAATTAAGAAATGACAGTCATCAGGAACAATGGAAGTTAAAGCAAAATCTAGAAGACCAAGGAAAACATCAGACAGAACAGCTCGCAGGATTGTGAGAAAAGCACGATCTGCACGATCCATCCAGAAAGACCTGGCAGACACTGGAGTTGTGGTACACCATTCCACTATAAGGAGATACTTGTACAAATATGGTCTTCATGATCTTCATTTAGTTTTTGTGCAATGGACAGGAGTTACTGATGTGGTGCATAAAACCTCTTCAGTGTTTTAGCGGACCCAATGCCAAACCCTACAATGGCTAATGCTTAATATTATTGTTCTTCCCTGCATTTCTTACACTTTCTCAAAACCCACTACCTGCAAACACGAGATTGTAACGTTTCAGCTATACATATAAACTTTCTAGGGTAGAAATGTATTGTTTTTCATCTAGCCCACCACCCCCTCATCTTTCTTCCTCCTCTTGAATTCTTTTTTTGTCCTTTCCTCCTTTCTTTCCTTCTCCACATGTTTTCACTTGGAGCAGTGAAGCTACCCAGAGAAGGAAGGGGGAAGGTAAATAAACATAGAAAGGAACTTGATGTTCAGTATCGGCACACGGTTTAGCCCTCTGGACCGGTTCCCACTTTCCTGACTGGCTGCTTGCGTCATCCATCTGCAAACATGCTGCAAATGTACTTTTCACACACACCCGTGACTAGGGTCAATCCCAGAGACAAATACAGAAGATTTTTGCCCAATGACAACCACAAGGTTATAACTAATGCTTACCAGGACCACCTCGACTCACCGTCAGATCGGCAAAATGTCTGTTGTTGTTGCTGCTGTTACACAGGTTAGACCCGGCACTGGATTTGCATAGACTGAATTCAAGTGTCTACATCCGCTTACTGCTGCTCTGTCTCAAGAGCTGGCCGGCGGGAAATAAGGTGGGGGGACAGAAGGGTACGTTAGCTAGCTAATTCTTGTCTCATTTGTGGTCTGCTAAACAGTAAATTCCTCTAATTCAGAGCCCCATATTGTTATTTTCAATGCTACCATAGCTGTCATATTTGGCGGAACCTGCGTAAATACTGTTGCAATGTTTGGCAGGCGGGCCGCTGCTGCAGAATGTATATAATGGAAGCACTGATGGTTTTTAAACACCATAATATTTTTATTTATAAATCAATGTAAAATTATTTTTGAATGTGTTTAACAGATACAAAAAGACAAAAAGGAACACACTTGTTATGCAATTTTATTAAATATCTTCAAACCAGATAAATCTAAAAGCAAAAAGCATTCAATAACATAACATTTTTACTGCATAATGCGCTGATAACAATATTTGTCAAGCATAAACCTATAGGAGTGCCAAGTGTCAACTTCATAGTAACAATGCAAAAGGCCCTCTATTAAGGCCTCTCGAGTGAAGCTTTTGTAAATATGTACCACTGTCCAGTTTTGCCTCTCACTGACGTCAAAGCCCTATTAAGGCCAAATCAGCCCAGCAGCAATGCCTCTCTTCCCCCCTTAGTTCGAGGAAATCACCCAGCTTTTTCCAAAATATCTGCACTGATTCTTGGCCAGCTTGTGTGAGCATCTAGATTGGTGTATGCGCGTGTGTGTGTGTGTGTGTGTGTGTGTGTGTGTGTGTGTGTGTGTGTGTGTGTGTGTGTGTGTGTGTGTGTGTGTGTGTGTGTGTGTGTGTGTGTGTGTGTGTGTGTGTGTGTGTGTGTGTGTGTGTGTGTGTGTAACTTTGTGTGATGACATCACTAGGGGTACAGAGGGGAAGGAAGTTGGAAGGACAACATGTTTGGAGTTACAAGAATGAGCCATATTTTATTAATTACCCAGCACTACATTCCTGCCTCGGAGAAAGGTTAAATGCTGGCTTGGCTCAGTTTTACTACTGTCTCCTTCTTTCTTTCCATTTCTCTGTCAAACGGATAGAGGCACATGTATTATTTAAACCTCCACACAGTCATTTCAGAACATCAGTTTCCTCACTATAAACATTCTGATGATAAGCAGTATGTTAAATTTGACATTGTAGTCCACAAGGTCAGATTCAGCAGGAAATCAACTGCATTGCTATCAGCAAAGCACAAGGTAAATTGCTTTATGCCAACAACAAAAAACAGGAAAAGGCAGCTGTTCTTCTAGGGCAAATTTAGCTAAAACAAGTTTTTCACAATTAGAGATGACAGCGCAATGGGAAGGCCTTGGAAAAAAACACTTTCAACTTTATCCTCTTCTGGAATACTAAAAACACCATAGAGTTTAATGTCGTGTGAGTATCATCAACCTCTTAACAATAAGGCTACACTCATGAGACTTGAGGAGGAGGTCCTTATGGGTCAGCTGTCTACAACTACGTCATACATAATCCTTGTTACATAATTTAGATTTTACTAAGTGTATTGCATATGTATGAAGTCGTCACAAATTACCACACACACAGAGAGAGAGAGAGAGAGAGAGAGAGAGAGAGAGAGAGAGAGAGAGAGAGAGAGAGAGAGAGAATGGAAAACCTCCAGTGCAACACTTTTCTGGTCTCTTGATGGTCTTAAGTAACCAAAAATGTAACAGACGCTGGTGATATTCACTGATCCATACAGACTTGGGAAAGCGAATGACAAAAACATTTTTACCAGTAACAAACCAGCATATGATCCTCTAAGCACAGCAACCATCATGTGCTTTGTTTTAGGGATTTTTTTCGACTCAACTCTACCTGTGTGAATTCTGGGATTGTGGCACAGGGCTTTGAAAAGGATCGTCCTCAGGAGAGAAGGATGTGGGATAAAAGTGATTCATTCGCACACAAAAACAAGCAAGACTGCACACCAAGAAAATAAATATGTGTGGGAAGTGATCAGCAGTGTGTGAGCACCAAACAAACATTTTGGGTCAGAAAGCAACAAGCAAGAGAGTAACAAGCACAGGGTGATCAATATGGGATGAATTCTTGTCAGTCTAAACCACACAGCCTGTTGAAGCTATGGAAAAAGGCTCAGAGTCTAAACCACAGAGACTTCAATCACCAAGAACAGAGGTTGGCTGTACAGGTGCTGTGGCTCATCCCATATTCTGCTTCAGTACTAGTTTTGTCCGATTATAGAGACTTTCATGCTGCAAACATTGTTGGGTTAATTAAATAAAAGACAGCTGTTTGGCAAGTGAGTGTTAAATATATATTTGGTGCGTGAATATTAGCTAAATATGTTTCAGATCCTGCAGCACTACTCTTTTGAAAACTGTGTTTCCTTAGTAATTGCAGCAGCAATTCGACAATGGTGAAAATCAGGTGTAACGGAAATACTCTCATATAAAAAAGGGAAAATAAAATACACAGAGAATGCATTCAGTAATTGCATGAGATATCTGAGGGGGCTTTGATGGGCAGCCAAAGAGCGGAGCAGGCTGCTTGTTAGGGCCTCCTTAGGTCTATTTAAAGAGCCGGCACATCTGCCCAGTTTGCCTTTCCAGGGCTGTAAAACCTGGAAAGTGAAAGGACGGTGAACGGTAATGAAAGAGAGGGGACATAGTCTTTATGAGATGCACACTTAGATTGTTTGCACCAAAGACTTTAAATAAACAAAATGGTACTTGAATGTACAAAAAACCTTGTCAAGTGCTTATCTTTCCACTAAGTGGTACAATGGCTGTTAAGAAACATTGCACTGTTGTTATGGATATTCTATGAAATTGAAGCATGCACTGTAAGCACCTTAAAGCCGTATTATGCAATTTTCCCATGTCAGTGGCTCCAAGTAGCATCGGTTTGAAATCCAAGGACTTTGATACCTCGAAATCTTCTACAATACAGCACAATCGCATTTACCGACCAAGCTGGTGATTGACGCTTTCTATTGAAGGATACCAAGAAGAGAAAAAGAACCCTTAAAATGTCCACAAAGTACACATCTCTACTTTGATTCCTCACCTTTCCCACAAATGGTTGTAATCGTCAGACCAACAGTATTTAGATAAAGCAGTACTGTATACTTTACTGAAAATATATGGACAAATTAAAATCAATATCACACAGATTTAAGCCATGAAACTGGTCTCCAACATGAACTGAAATCACCTCAATATGTATGTTGTGTATTTCTGCCCATTGTGTCAATTCTACTTCTTATCAAATACTAGATTGGCTTCTTGCCATATTATTTGAGTAAGAGCATGGCTGGTCAAGGTTGTTTGGTGATTCTTTAGAGTTAAAATACTCTATCTTGGAATACACATTCATTTTCCGGTCTTGAAATGGGCAGCAAATAACTACTAACTCCATCATATACTGTATAACAAGAATCCCTCTGTTGTAGTCAACAATGCGCTCCATTTTGTAGCAACAATTAAAATTTGCGTTACCTCATATCACACATCACAGCGTCTGCTTAAGAATTTCATAGGTTCATAAATCAAGGCGAGAAATACAATTATTTTAGCACTTAAATGGCTCAAAGTTCATGCCTCAAAATATTAAGTTTTAATTATGAAAACAGACAAAATACAAAGGTTTTTATTGTCTGATTTCAAAAAACAAGGGACTTTTCTTTCACCCTTTCAGATAGCTGACTGCCTGGGACCTTCAATGTGATTGACATTAAACATTATTGTCTGTTTGAATAGAACCTCTGTCTTCTTATCTTGTTTCAAACATGATTCCTTTCACCCCCTCTGTTTGCGCGCGCACACACTTATCTTAGTCATTTTTGCTCCCTAATCCTTTAAATCACACTACAAATCAGCCATGGTCAGCACACCCACCCACCCCCACACATTTTCAGAGAAGGGTTGTACGTTGTCCCAGTACACACACTCTCACTCTCTATAAGACATGGAGTTTATTAGCTTCATTTCAGCGGCATTCAGTACATTTATGATCTCTGTGTTCCTTTATCACAGTTCCCTTGTGTGGAAGTGACAGATGAAATATTGACCTTCCAACTTTCCTCAAGCTTGTAGAGCTATGCTGTCCCTTAACACCTTGTCCCTACAAAGAACTCAACCTACTGGGAACTGAGACAAACCGGCTTTTTTTAAGCTGACACAGTTGAATCTGAATCTGTTCAATTGACCTAGAATGGCCGTCATAGGAGTTAGGCCTTTATGGTTTGTATGGAGGATACTAAAGTTCTACCTGAAAAAAACTGCACTTTCTACCTGGAGCAAACACAGGATGAACCATAATAAATAAAAATTTAATAAATGGCAGAACAGTGACTGAAAAGATCATTTACTATTGCTTTTGTGGTGATATAAGTTTTATGCTTGCTAGTTTAATAATATTAAAGCTTTCGTGTGTAACTTTTTGATATAAATGAATGTCCGTTACACATGCACTGACTTGAGTGTGAGGTAAACTGTTCTGCATCTCCCCCATCTGTAGCACTGTCTTTGATAATTACGCAACCAGGCAAGATTGTTTCAGATATCTCATAAGTCCTTACTGTTTTTTATTTTTTAGTTTTTTTTGTGTCTTCGTCCTGAAAGTGACTTGAAATGTGAATTTGTTTTATTGTTGTATATATTTGATACAACAATAAAACAAATTCACATTTCAAGTCACTTTCAGGACGAAAAAACTAATACTAACTAATAACTAACTAATCGAAAAAATTATTGCTAGATAAAATAATCATTTGGGACAGCCCTAAAAATAACCCTGTTCAAATGTCTTGAAAGATGTGTGCAACACGGCCCTTTGGCATCTTTGATCTCCTGACTGAAATACATTTATCGCTGCTGGCAGGCTAATTGCTGCGCACAGTGGGGTGAGAATAGATTGTGTAAAACAGGGTGAGAGCCATCAAGGGATTAAAAGAAATATGATTTGTTCTTGCTTCTCAGTAAGATTTTGGAAAAGAAACATACGGTACTACATTATTCAAAATTTAAATGGACATATCTAAAGACAGCTATAGTTCTTTATTTTAAGGTTATTTTAATACTGTTTTTCTAGCCAATAAATGCGAATTCAACCAATCACCGTGACTTTGGTGCGACTTGCAATTTTGACCAATCACCGCAACTCTTTTGCAAATTTGACCAATAACAGCCTGATGTCAACATTTTGGGCCGCAACGATCTCAAAAAAAGCCTGTGAAATCCTGGAGGGACTGCATTAACAGTTTTAACTGGGCTAGTGGCATGGCTGTCCAGCGTTTTTTGGTCCATATCTGAACAACTATTGGATGAACTGGAATCTCAATATCCACTGGGTGGATCAGCAAAATATTTTGCACAGACATCGATAGTTCCCAGATGATTTATCCTGACGGCTTTGGTGATGCCTAAGGTTTCCTCTAGCGCCACCAGGTTAGTCTATGTGGTTTTGAGTGAAATGTCTCAACAACTATTGTATGGACTGCCATTAAATTTGGTAGAGACAATAATGTCCCCTAAAAACATAATAATCATAATGTTTCCTATCAACCGAGGCTTTACTTTGTGTTTAGTGCTACACAGACCGCAAATATTAGGGCGTAAAAAACAGCAATATTTTTTGCATACACACCACTAATAAAGACATCAACAATCACTTTGCCCCTATCCTAAAGACAATTATAAATCAACATTGAAAGGCTCCATCAGACTTTATTACTCTTTTCAACAATCACAAATGCCGGGCATATCAGAACCTTCAATGTAAACAAAGATATTGAGGATGCTGTGAACACATATGCTTACCCAAATTCCTCAGCACAGACAGGATGGGTTAATGTGTTTACCGTTTCATGACCTTGGCAGGATGAGGCAGCACTGTTTTATCATACAGCTGTTACATCTTAGGTATTTCATGGAGACAGATTTGAAGTACCACCCTGCCTGGAAAGGTCATGAGGTTATGTTGGACACTAACCTGAATGAAACTCGGGGTACCACTGTCTCAACATACAAAGCATATGTTGGTAAGTTGGAAATTCCACCACACCTAATACTTAATAAGATTAAATAGGCGCCTAGAATCAAATTGATTCTAGGTAAACATTTAATTTACCTAGAATATCAGCACAGTTTATTTATCCTCACATTACTGTGTCTGAGCTATAACATTAAAAACACGCAGCTGGAAAAGAAGCACTTGGTGGTAAATCCCAGGCTTAAAGGATTCCATTATTTGCCTCATTATTTGACAGTTATATTTGGGATGCTCTTACACTATAATCACTATAATCCATTCAGATATGGATGTAATGGTAGGTATGGATGGCACTGGTTGGTTACCATAGCAGCAAGCAATGATAATGAAGTATGTCAGCATATAGCCTGTCTAATTTGTGTGTGTGTGTGTGTGTGTGTGTGTGTGTGTGTGTGTGTGTGTGTGTGGAACTGATAGTTCTTCAAAAGATGTATTGCACCTGTGTGTGGGCTGAAGGCATAGCGGAACAGCATGATGACCAATGTGCGAGAGTGTATTCTTATCCTGAGTGTAAAAGTATCCTCCGTAGTGGAAATAAAGCACAAAGTACAAAGCAGATTACATAACAGATATATTAAATAGCTGCTTTGCTTTAGGAGCCTAAGTAATAAAAAGTAAAGTAAGCTTTGGAAAATAAAATAAACCTCTCTGGGAACCATCACCTTATCGTGGTGGAGAGGTTTGTGTGTCCCTATGAACCTGAGGGCTGTGTTGTCTGAAGCTTTGTGCTCCTGGTAGGGTCTCCCATGGCAAAGTGGTCTTAGGTGAGGGGCTAGACAAAGAATGGTTCAAAAACTCTATGAGAGGGTCGCCTCCCTAAGCCTGTGGGTGGTAAAACTCTGACTGTTGTTTGTGCATATGCTCCAATCAAGAGTTCGGAGTATTTGGCCTTCTTGAAGACCTTGAATGGAGTCCTGTATGGGTTCCAGTGGGGGACTCCATAGTTCTGCTGGGGTATTTCAACGCACACACGGGCAATGATGCACGATATATGGAGAGGCGTGATTGGGAGGAACGGCCTCCCTGATCTAAACCAGAGTGGTTTTCTGTTGTAGGACTTCTGTCCTAGTCATGGATTATCTTTAACAAACACCATGTTCAAACATAGGGAAGGTCATAAGTGTACTTGGTACCAGAGCATCCTAGGCCAAAGGTCAATGATCGATTTTATAATCGTTTCATCTAATATGTTTTGGACATTCGGATGAAGAGAAGGGCGGACCTATCAACTGATCACCATCTGGTGGCGATTTGGGTCAGAGGGTGGGGTAAGACTCCGGACAGACCTGGTAAGCCCAAATGGGTAGCGCAGGTAAATTGGAAACGTCTGGAGGAGGCCCTTGTCCGACAGACTTTCAACTCACAACTCCGGTGGAGCTTTTCGTGCATCCCTGTAAAGGCTGGGGGCATTGAACCTGAGTGGACAATGCTCAAAGTTTCCATTGCTAAAGCTGTGGTGAAGAGCTGTGGTCTTAGGGTCTTAGGTGCCTCAAGGGGCGGTAACCCACGAACACCCTAGTGGACACCGGTGGTCAGG
>NC_045734.1:19395340-19395482 GCF_008692095.1 Etheostoma spectabile | reverse complement strand
CTTTCCAGGATATGTTATCCTGGAGGGATCCAGAGGCAGTTGCAAGGTACCGACAGGCTGCAGCCTCTGCAGTGAAAGAGGCAAAAGAGCGGGTGTGGGAGACGATTGGAGAAGACATGGAGAAGGACTTTTGGTTGGCACC
>NC_045734.1:19394882-19395330 GCF_008692095.1 Etheostoma spectabile | reverse complement strand
TGCTTCTGGAAAACCGTTCGCCACCTCAGGAGGGGGAAGCAGAGAACTATCCAAGCTGTGTACAGTAAGGATGGGATGCTGTTGACTTCAACTGAGGAGGTAATAGGGCGGTGAAAGGAGCACTTTGAGGAACTCCTAAATCCAGCTTGTACATCCTTTATAGTAGAGGCAGAGCTGGAGGATTGTCATCAATTTCCCTGGTGAAAGTCGTTGAGGTAGTTAAACAACTCCACAGTGGCAAAGCCCCAGGGATTGATGAGAGCCGTCCAGAAATGCTGAAAGCACCGGGTGTGGAGGGGCTGCCTTGGATGACACGCCTCTTCAACGTTGCATGAAAGTCCGAGACGGTGCCTAAGGAGTGGCAGACCGGGGTGGTTGTTCTCCTCTTCAAAAACGGGGAACAGAGGGTGTGTGCCATTTACAGGGGTATCACACTTCTCAGCCTCCC
>NC_045734.1:19393110-19394872 GCF_008692095.1 Etheostoma spectabile | reverse complement strand
AAGTCTACTCCAAGGTGCTGGAGAGAAGGGGTTCGGCCGATAGTCAAACCTCGGGTTGAAGAGGAACAATGAGGATTCTGTCCTGGTCATGGAACAACAGATCAGATCTTTACTCTCGCAAGGATCCTGGAGGGAGCTTGGGAGTATGCCCAGGGAAGTTTGGGGTCCCCTGCTGGAGCTGCTCCCTCCACGACCCAATACCGGATAAGCGGATAAAGATGAATGGATGGAAATTAATACACAAAAAAAACCACACATGTACATTTATTCTCTTTAAAAGCTGTTGGAATGTGCCAGTAAGCAAGCCACATTCTCCCTGGCACAATATTAAAGACCCGCTCACAAACTACTGGCTGCATTAAACCATAGGTGACTTCCTTCCTCAACTCTTCCCACCTTCATATTTCATGCAACTACTCAATCTTCTTTCCACCTGTCTACCACTTTCGATGTGCATGTATTTTACAACAAGTAACTCGCATGGAATCCTTTGCCGAACCTTGGCCCTCATCCCATCTTGATTTTTTATCTCTCGACAGACTGATCAAAAAGAAGCAGGAAAAGAAAGGAAGAAACAGCCACTCCCAAAAAAAGGGAGAAAAAGCCACTCATTTCCCTGCTATGCTTCCTCTGTAGCTGCACTTGTACCATTATAGTCTCTCTGTGGAGTTAAAGCAGGGATTAGGAACTACTGCACAAGTACAGGTTGTAAAAAATAAACCGCTCTGTGCCTCTGTGAACACGTACACATACAAATACACACGCTATGCAAAGGAAACTAAAGAGGATGAGAAAGGAACACCACAACATTAAATTACATTTGATCAGATGACAACTCACTCTTCATAGCCTCCAATGTCAAAAGCTAGTCAGAAATAAAAAGGGAAACAGTTAACAATACAGGCAAAGTAGGAGTATCAGTGTGAGAGCACACACTACATGGCTGGCCACTGATAGTGTTGCCAAATAAACACAAGGCCACTTTGAAGTCATTTTCTTCCTCAAGTGATAGCATTATCAATGCTAAATTTGCTGAAGTAATGGAGATATTACAAGCCTAAATCGTTTATGTGGAGCTTGTGATAATGTTTCTCCTAAGTCTCTTCAAAAGAGGGTCCCATTCTGGGTTGGGGTTTTGGAAATTTGTTTTTGTGGCAGGACAAATAATAATGGGACGGCCTGCAGAGTGTGCATGAGCCAGTCAAATGTAGAAGCTGTTGTGGAGGACAGAGCCCCACCAATTTCAAGATATGTAATTTGAGATCAATATGACTCCAACTGTGTAAAACTACAGTTAATCAATTACAACCATTCATTTATTCATTTAGCCTTTAACATGCAGCCACACTGTGAGCAACATTGTTGATGGCTCACTTCTCATAGAACGTACAGTATATGGTGCAAGAGGCTCCAATTCATAAACTGTGGAAACACGTAAGTGTGGCGTATGAGAGGTTCCCTTAAGGGCATGTCTATATAAATAGCCGAACTTTTAACCCTAATTTCTTGTCTTTAAAAGTATATGCAACCACACTAGCAGCTCTTTGAGGCTAATGCTCATGTTAGACTATAGCATCGTACACTAAAAAACATATTGTTGAATGGATAGAAAATGAAGATATACTGTATATATCCTTATCACTAGTGGGGTAAGATGTACACTTCGGCCTTGGTTCAGCTTTGCTAATATTAACATCTTAACATGATTTTTAACATGAACATGACCTATTAGTGATTACTAGTGATTTAGCCAGTATGCAGC
>NC_045734.1:19390305-19393100 GCF_008692095.1 Etheostoma spectabile | reverse complement strand
TGATAAGTTGATCAATCCATTAGTCAATTGAAAGAAAAGAAATGGGCAACTATTTTCATAATCGATTAACCGAGTCATTATTCAAGCCAAAATATCAGACTTCCTCTGCCTCCAGCTTCCCAATTGTGTTCTTCTTTTTCCGGTTTCCTAACACTATGATGAATGGAAACATGAGTATCATATCATGATATCATCATGAATTTACCGTCATCATTTCTGACACTGTATGACTTCCATGGAAGCACAAGTACAATCTTGTTTCCATTGGCACTGACTTGACATTCCAGCCATCACTACATCCAGAAAAAGAATAAACCATTCCATGTACCGGTAGTTCCTGTTACCTTTCCTGCCGTTGCTCAACCAAAGTCTGGGAAAGCTCCTCTGATAAACAACAAAGAAATGTCCGCTTGTAAATGCTTGGCTGAGTGCAGCAAATGAATGTCAAGTGCTGTAAAGAGGCTGTGAAGCTTCATCTCTCACATAATTCCATTAACACACCCTCCTCTTATGTCCAGACTCTGAGTCTTTTACCATATTTGTACATATTTGGGTGACATTCGTTTTATACAAAAGGTCCATTCACAATTATACAAATAAAGACTAGATAGAAGACTGAACTTTGGAATGATTTACAACAAGTGAAAGTAAAAAGTTTTTTATAATCTCAGCATGCTGTTTCAGCTCTTCCTAAAATATGGTGTAAGCACATGAACCGAGAGTAGTAACAGTAAGCAGTTTCAGTAAAAATGTCCACGTCCACAGCGAGAAAAGAAGTTGCCTACAGAATCAGCTGCTTTGTCTCTATTTTAAGCCACACGTTACAGATTAAGCAGCCACCTTCAGACTGTTGCTGCTAGTTGAAAAACAGCTCTCATTCCTCCTGTCATTTGCTGGTGCAGCAAAGAGATAGGTAATATGGTTGTGACGTTATTATTTTTAAACTAATAGGCTAACAGGAACAGTTATAGCAAATCTTTGTTTTCTTGAAATCTTGAAAATTTTCCCAGTGGACAATAAAGACTATCACAAGACTATAACGAGTTCTGCGATTTGAGGAAACCATGGAGCAGTAACGTTATGGATGGCTAGCAGAAACCGTTAAGTGCTCCGTGATAACATCCGAGGCCCAGTTTTTATTTTTAAATGTAATTTGGAAATCCCATGTTTTGCTATCCAGAGTCACCTGATCCATCTTACTTTTATGCCAGTTTTTAAAGTAACATGGGATTGGATTACTGTGATCCAAATAACCAAATTTCAGGTTTTTACAAATCCTGTTTACCAGAGCCTTATTCGGAACCAACAGTGTAGCCTACTGGCTTAGCAAAGAACAACAGGAAGGCAAAATACCGGTGGCCATAAATAGCCATTGTTTGATTTAATTTTAAGAAACAGAAACACTGTAATAAACAAAAAAAATGTACTAAATTTACATTCTTATAGTGTTTTAATGTTAAACAAAACAAAACAACACTATCCATTAGTCAAAAATAATTTACAGGATAGATCCCAGCTCTTTCGGTCTCTGCCTTTTGAAGTTGTATCTCCATCTGCAGTTTTTTCTGCGGCAGGTGGGTAAGCAAGACTTGTTCTTTACCCAGTTCAAGTCAAAACATCACAACTGAATTCAGCCTTCTGATGGGATCAAGATAATCCTGTTTTTTTGGATCAAATAAATCCCAGAGTTCTAAGTTTTGAAAAACCCAAAAGACAGGTTTGATCCAGATCAAATGTAAGATTGGATTACATGCTCTGATCTTAGTTCGGAACCTCTTTTGCTTTTGGAAAACCCATTTCCAAGATTTCATCCAATCTGTGATCCAAAATCCCACTGAAATACTTTGGAAAAACTGGCCCCAGATCACCCAACTGTATAAATATACCCAGATTTCTTTATATAGACTTAGTTTTCTAATTTTATTTTGGAAGTATTCTGTTGTGGCTGATACTGGGTCACAGCCATTACAGAAAAAAAGTAAATTAAACAAAGAAGCTAAAAGGTAACAGATGGCAAAAACCCGAGTCAATCTCGGTTGGCCTTTTAACAGATGGAGACAATTACAGAATTGTAAATGATACAACACCCACCCCAAACTGGCCCTCAGGTATGTCATATGTTTATGTCATTCATAAAATAACTTTACAATGAGCAATGTTCATACGTCAGTAGCCTACATTATATTATATGACATCCCTCTTGCGTTTAGCGGCCGTTTTTTTATTTATTTATTTAGTGTTTGTGTTAGCATCCCATTTTCTTTTCCCTTGTTGTCCTGTACTTGAAATGTGGTACGTAACGTTATTACTTACGTTGCTAAAACAAACTCTTAATGGCTCGTGACACAGTGACAGTGATAACGTTACCCGGTTTAGCTCACTTTACAGCCAAAGTAGGCTAAGTTATCGTATGCAACACTTGAAATGCAACAATGCATCTGTAACGTAATATCTAATTGAATGAATTATTTTCTGTCTGTGCAAAACATTACTCGCAGCTATATGACCTCCCCGTAACGCTAACTCAGTAATACAGCATCATAAAGAAAATACCTTTACAACAGCAGGTGTGGTAAACACTATGGCGTTTGTCCAAAGCGACCGCTAGAATCAACACAAAGTTACATAATGCTACTTTAAAAAGCAGCTCAAGACCCCCCCCCAAAAAAACTCCTTGAACAGAAATGTATAAGTAGGGCTGCACGATTATGGCCAAAATGATAATCACGATTATTTTGATCAATGTTGTGATCACGATTATCTGTTGATTTTAACCAAAACAAATTTTATTGTCA
>NC_045734.1:19383610-19390295 GCF_008692095.1 Etheostoma spectabile | reverse complement strand
CTCAGAGAGACGGCTGACTCATTATGAACAGGTCCAGCACGGGTCAAACGGCGGATACACACGTGTGTGTGAAATGTCTGTATTCTCACTGTGCTGCATTTTTATAAACTATGATATTGTGGCCATGGGTCACATCTCTCGCCCAGGTCCAGCAGGCTGCGTCTCACGCGCTGTTACTCTACCAACTGAAATTAGTTGCATTCAATAACTTCTTCTGTGTTCTTCGCCGTGGCGGCCGCGATAGCAGAGTTACCAGCAGAAACACTGGTACAAATACAGGTTTGCCCCCTCATATTTAACAATATACAGCTGTGTTAATAACAATTAAAACTGTAGACAAAGGTCAGAAGTGTGGAACGGCGCTGTGTGGCAGGGCTGCGCGGAGAGTAAGAGGAAAGAGAGTAGAGGAGAGATCCAAACACAGGCACGGCTTTACAGACGAAATGGGTCATGTAACGCAAAATTAAACCATATTAATATAACAACATTGCAGCGGATCCAAGGACATTATGTGCACCGGTGCATCCTAGAGGAAAAATATTACCAGCGACCTACAGCCCTGCTAGGTAACAGACGCTAACTAGCACCGCCACCGACTAGCACTGGTCACCGCTGTTGTCTGAATAACAACACAGACGGGACAAAATGTTGCATTTACTGGTAAAGTGGCAAACCGACGTATAAACGACCGCTGTTGAATTTTCCTCACGTTACTCTGTCTTCTGTGACTGTCTACATCTAGAAACTAAGCTGCGCGGTGCAGGGAACCACTCTGACTGGCACATGAGCAGACAGTGGTTTACGGAGCGGTAGATGCGCTATGCAAAAAAACTCAGCGTTCTATAAAATGACGCTTTAAAATAATCGCTCGATCACGCAAATTTGATCGTGGAAAGTCAAAATCGTGATTGTGATTCAAATTTGATTAATTGTGCAGCCCTATGTATAAGGATTGTTTGAATGGCAAGTTCAGTTTCAAAGCCCTTCCAGATGGTTCTCTAGACAAGACTAAAGTTATTTTCATGTACTATTGTTGTAAATTAAATTGTCAGCGGAAAAGGTTGAGTCTTAAATCCAAAGTGCGACTGTCAGAAAGGTGACAATATCATGTAGCTCTTGTGTTATGAAACAGCCTTTCTTGTGACACGACACTCACACTCACACACACACACGTAAACGTACGCCTAAACACACACACACAGCCATCGAGGAAATGAGAATGGGGCTCATCTGTGGATAATGGTCCATCACAACCCATGATGGTTTCCTCTAGAAGAGTAAATGGCAGTAAATAGGATGTTGATTGAATCACAGCATTGTCATGTATACCAGATGACAAAAAAAGACCTTGTACCTTACCATGACACCAAACAAACAGCATCTAACAGGCCCCATTTACTAAACAAACCCTGGGAAAGATGAGAGTCTAAACATGAAGAGAGAAAACAATATTCTGAATGGGTAGCAGTGGACATCATAACACTAGCTTGGATACCTTGGAGCTTTTATGTCATATTTAGGGTTGGTTGATGTGCTATGGAAGTCAGCATGATAGTGAAATAAGCAGGGAGCAAAGCCATAATCCAAGGGGGGATCCCCCGTGTTGGCAAACATCCCCCTAATTGACAATAACACCGACCTTCCTGTGTATGGGGACAATGGGGTCAGTAAAGTCTCACTTTACAAAGCTTTATATTACATTACATCATGCATTCTAAATGCAGGAATGCCCAGCGCTCTAGGGACACTGTCTTCTTTAATTACTATGCCTGAAAAAACAGCTTGATTTGTCTGGAAAGTAGCCTTGCTGTCCTCACTGAGTGTTAACACGTTTGTTCTCACTGCTTTCCAGCTCTCCCAGCCTGTGGATACATGAAATTAACTGCTGGCGTCATGGAAACATGCTCCGGGGATGAACAAAGGCAACCAATCTTGTTAAAGAGCCCTTATTAAAAGGGGGTTTTAACAAACCAGCAATTGCCAAAAAGTTTTTTTTTCTCCAACATGAATGAGGTAACCAGGGGGAAGAAACACTAGCGCCAACAATGATGAAACCTTCTCCTGCCTTTTGTGAAAATGTGACCCAAATAAACTGTTTTTATCCACTTAATAGTGCCTCAGGACATGGAAAAGTAATGTTGTGTGAAATGGTTTAAATTGTCAATGTCATGCTTGAGGGCTGAGAACATTTCTATACAAGATGAACACTATACACATTTATGACAGATAATCCCTTGTGGGTGAAAGAACAGCAGTTCTTATCCCATTACAGTACTTCATGTGTCCACTACAATACAATACCACTGCCCGGTGCTGACTGCACTGTGCGAGTCCAAATTAGGCTTTAGTGATGTGTATGTTTTTTGGCAAATGTGAGGCGCACTACATTATAAGATATTTATTATCTTGAATGAATTCTGGTAAGATCGTTACTTGTTAATGCTTTGAAAAATGCCGACATGAGACAGCAACTCAGGCGTCCTTCCAGCCATCCATCCAGCAAGCCAATCATTCATTCAAGCAGCCAGTGTCACACATCCTCCCATTTATACAAGAAGTCATTACAGAAGGGAGCCATCTTAATTCTGGGGTTGAACCAACGGTTCTGAGGTCTGCTATAAATGCCCAAATTGTGATGAAGTACTTTACTGATTTGAATAGAAAGCATGGTGATCCAAATTAGTCACACCTTTTGGTAGCAGGGTCTCAGAGCAGATAACAATCTTTCGCAATAAAATAGTGTCACAATCTTTCTGTTATTGCCAGAGCTAAAACCCTGTCATACAGCCATTCGGCAAATGGGTACGACCGTCTTGTGACTACATCAATCAGATGCAAAACACATGGATGTTGAGGTTTCTGTGTCTTTTCACTGGCCTTTACTGAATATCTATTATATATATTATAATATATATTGTTTGACTCACTACGGTTAATGGAAGTAAAATAAGACCGGCTTCAGCTTTAATTTCCCTGCAAAAACCTTATTCAGCTAATACCCTCTAGGTTATTGTAAATCTGAGCACAAATCTAAGAGTTCTCCGGTGCACTGTGCAGAAGAAGCTATTAGAGTGCGAAGTTGAAGTTGTGATAAATACTTCTCATTCATCAACCCAGGCCACGTTAAGGGGGAAAATGGGTTTTGAAAGCAGTTGTGTTGCAGTAGACGCACAGTGAAACTCAGGTCAGCCAAAGGTTGGGCAAAGTCAGCATTTTTCTTGTGAGCTTGAAAAAGGGCATGTCAGCCAAAGACGGAGAGGTGCAAGTGAGCGCTACTGCTGCAGAGAAAGACATAATGGTAGACAGACACAGAGAGCAGGAGAAAGAACACATCTGTGTCTCCAGTGATGCATCACCTCTCTATCCTTCCAATGAATAAAATGGGCACAGTGGCTAATGAATCGCCCCGGTCACAGGAGAACAGAGCAGAGTTATCCCCAAGGGACTGAAAAGGGAAAATTATTATTTCTTGGCTAAGTGGTTCTGGATCGAGTTACAACTAAATCTTGTCTGAGATTCAACCAATATTGCTGTAGGTTGTAGGTGGTGCCAGAGGAGCCGGATTCTTTTTTAAATTACCTGCTTCGTGTAGTTCTACTCAAACATAGGTGAGTCTTAGGTGGATTTTTTTGCCTTGTTTCCCATATTTCTAGTCTTTATGCTAGGCTAAGCAAAATGTTGAACTATTTCTTTAACATAGAGAAACTGTGGCGATTATTTTTTTTAATTTATCAACCAAAAGTTCACCCCAAAGAGAGAAGCCATTACTTCTTATTCTTTGATAGTAGAAGAATGAAGAAAATGGAGGGATGAAAGGCAGCAGTAAACAGGCACAAACCCAGACAGGCAAGAGATGATTAAGAGGACAGAGAACAGCTCATGCACTCTGGTACCGCTAAATGATTTCTTCATTGTGTATGGTTTGTTAAACTTGTACAAACACTGCTGTGATAGCTGTCCAACATCTGCAGTAGTAAGGCTGTGGTGACGCAACACAGCAGAGCAGCAAACAGTAATCTCGTCCCAGAGACAATACACAGAAAGACGTGACCTTGCATGTCCTCATGACTCCAAATCTAAGCAGACAACCCTGGGAAAGAAAGAAAAATCTCCCAGAACGTGCTGCACTCCTCCCCCTTTTCTTTACTTAATTCTTATGCTCGCCATCTATCCATTCCTTCTTTCATTCCATTCTTCCTCTCCCTTTGGACTGACAGGAAACTTTGACTCAACTTTTAGGAGATAAGGGATGACACTCAGCTCATTGTGTGCAGGCCATGATAAGAAAAAAATAGAACCTCCTGTGTGTTACTCCCACATTAAAATGAGGCTTTTTTTCTAAGTTAAGACAATGACGGCCTGCTCCCTGGGATTGATCCTAATAGGGCTTTATCTGTGCAGGAAGACAAATGGAAGCAAAATGCAGTAACAGCATTCTTGTTTGCTAAGGTCTATGTGAGACTAATGCATCCATCCCCTTTTTAAATGTTACAATATGAGTACAGTATAAAAGCTTGTCCCACCTCACTACTAATTATATTTTATTTCAAAGAAGTATCCTGTTTTGCTTTATTATACATATCCTTAAGGACCTTCAGCATGGCCTTAGAGCTTGACCAGTAAAATATGAACACCAGCTGATGAACAGAATTATTTGCAGCATGAACTGATTCTTAATCATACATTGGAAGGCCATATTACTATTTAGGTGTGGCCTGCAATGTGATGAAAGGGTTTTTCCCTATTGCAATTTATATTGGCAGGAAGTTGCATTCATACAGCAGGTGGTGAAAAAAGAAAGAAAGATAGAAAGGAAGGAAAAAGAATCCTGCACAGGGTTTCCTGCAGAAAATTTGAACTTTTTTTCCACAACATACAGGCTAATGTGGAACTAACTAAAATGCAAAGGAATGTAAACAACAAAGACTTTTTATTGCAAACTGCATAATGACACAAAACTTTAACAATAAACTTGGGGACTACCCTGCTGTCAACATTGAACAAATGGAGAACTAACTTAAGTGCAAAGAAATGTAATTGAATTGCCATTTTGCTTAAAAGGTGCTGTAGAAATGAAGCTGCCTTCCATCCTCAGCCTGTCAGTCAGTCATCAGGGCATAGAAACCACTGTTGTGCCTGCTTGTCTCAGAAGAAGCGTATCATCAATAGGTATAGTTAATATGTATATATGTTTTTAAACCCCGCATGTACATAAAAAAACTGTTGCATCAATAATCGGTTTAGAATCAAATCGTTGGCCTCAGAATCGAATCATGAGGTGCCCAGAGATTCCCACCCCATAACGACGCCCACGCATCACTCCCATCACGCATCACAAGCCATGGAGATGAGAAAGAAAAAAATGACATACATGGGTGAGAATTTGAAAAAGGCACTGTCTTGATGTATTGCATGCATGTCAGGACAAGAAAGCAATCATCTTCACCTTCTAAGTTTAGGCTTCAGTCTTGAGACCAAATAGACAAATAGGCTTAACCTGGACAATGTCCATTTGATACAATTAGTGAAGCACAATTGCAACTGACCCCAACTCAGTGCAGAGACCCCTGCACTGCAGTCAGTGCCATCGTGTACAACCAATAAGGTAGCATGGATTTAATATGTGTGTGTGAGAGAGAGAGAGAGAGAGAGAGAGAGAGAGAGAGAGAGAGAGAGAGAGAGAGAGAGAGAGAGAGAGAGAGAGAGAGAGAGATGGTTGAAACCACAGCATAAGGACGTATATTGTGACTTCTAGGGTGCTGATCAGTGAGGTTCATACAGTTCATATTATCAGCCCACTCCAGGAATAAATCACAGGCTACAAACTATCCTACAATAGATGTGTATTTTATAAAAGTGTTTCATAGGGTGCAGAGTAAAGTGAACTGTTTGTTTAGAATCTTTCTGAAACCGACTTTAAATAGGATTGCTGACGTTATTTTCCCTAGAGAAACAAACAAAAACAAAAAAGTAGTCAATTTAGGCTTAGCGGAATGGTGTAAACGGCTCCACAGGCATAGGAAGAGTTAGCCATAACAGGAGCGAAAGGTCTAGGCCTCAATGAAGTGCCTTAAAGTTAACCTCAATGGTATTAAATGTATTTCTCACACACCCCGTAACCTCCTCCTGCCACATGTCTGGGACAGCAAACCCAACGGTTTAGCTGTCAGAGTTTCCTGACCAATTAGCGAACCTCAGTCGTGGTGAAAATGGCCCAAACAAGTAAAACGGGGGAAAAACCAGAAAACTCACCTCTTCCACTGTGAGAGGCATGCATATCCTGTACTCCTTCAGCAACATCTTCCTTCGCGTGTCTTGTAGGCTTTATATTCACAATGTGTCAAAGCAACCAAGTAAAATGCTCCCTCCGCCACCCGTGTGTAATATCTGGATACGTGTCAGCGCATATGGGAGGATGGTTAGCCCGGGTTATAAAATACACCCGAGTTACGGCTGAGTTCTTTCATCAGAACCAAAGGACACTCTCTCCGTGAACGTAAGGGTAGAAATGAGCTCGGTTCCGTTCAGGATCGCCCCTTCCTATCAAGCTGTCGAGTCAAGCTAAGAGTCGACAGTGCCGAACAAGACCGGAAGCCGTAGGATTTAGGGCTTCAAAATAAGAGTATACAATTTGTCACGTTTGGCTGCAGCCTGGAGCATCCCATGTCATCCGTCCCGTCTCATG
>NC_045734.1:19383419-19383600 GCF_008692095.1 Etheostoma spectabile | reverse complement strand
TCATGCGGAGGTGTGTCCAACGGTAAATCCAGAGGGTCAAAAATCCGAAATCGCGAATAATTTCCAGATGGAGTCACGAGTAAATTCGTGACCACATTTGTTGCAATCAATTGAAAAACGTAAAAAAAAAACTGTTAAAGTAACAATTTTGCCATAGCCTACATGTAGTTTGCTCATTTCT
>NC_045734.1:19382966-19383396 GCF_008692095.1 Etheostoma spectabile | reverse complement strand
ATATTAACGTAGCTACATCTGATGAAACCTGCATCAGCGACGCAGCCGTTTCTGCCAATTAACGGCAGGACCTCCTGAGGAGGGACAACAATCCACGATCTGCACACATCTGCATGCTGTTTTTTAATTGTATATTCTATATTGTTTTCACACTTCACCGGGACATTGCTGCAAATACAACTGCTTATCAGCATGGCGAGAGTGACTGTCGGCCTCGGCTGTCGGCTCTCTGGGACCCGGGGCAGAATGCTGTCGGGTCTCTGGGACCCGGGGCAGAATGCTGTCGGCTCTCTGGGACCCGGGGCAGAATGCTGTCGGCTCTCTGGGACCCGGGGCAGACTGCGGTTTTCTACTACCGCGGCCTCGGCCTTCGGGTCTCCGGGACCCGTCTTGCATTCGACTGCGTATCTCTGCCGCCACGGTCTTGGGC
>NC_045734.1:19365349-19382956 GCF_008692095.1 Etheostoma spectabile | reverse complement strand
TTGAATTTTTCTTCCACTTCCGCCAGCGGTTCTATTGTAGGCTATTTTGTGTTGTAGGCCTATTGTGTGAAAGGGGGACATTTTTTTTAAAACAAAACCAAATGCTTGAACTCTGTCGGGAGAGAAATTCCTTCTATAGCTGTGACTTGGATCAAAGATGCAGCTATAGAAGGAATTTTTTAGTTTGCCTATCATCTGCATTTTTTTTAGAGACGGACATATATTTTTATATATCATTATCTTATAGACATGTTTAGTTAAAAAAACAAACATATCTTATTCATTTATATGATTGCCGTGAGTGAATGAATTTTTTAAAAAACATTCGCGATTTTGCATTTTTGACCCTCTGGATTAACCGTTGGACACGCCTCCGCATGAGACGAGACCGCATGAGACGGGACGGATAACATGGGACGCTCCAGGCTGCAGCCATATATTCTTGCGTTCGACGTCAGATGTCCCTGTTGTCTGTTGTTTTTGTAGCCTGTTAAAGTCCGAAAAGCTATAGGCCTACTATGTCAATTGTTTTTGGTAATTCAAGTTTGTAAGGGAGCCCTGTGTGTCGAAATCTCGTTTTAGAAGCTTTAACATTTTTGGTTTATGTTGTGCTGATGTAGGCAATGCTTCTTAATAAAATTGTGTTTAATCAAATTAAAACAAGTAGCCTATTATTCAAGAACAAGAGAACTGCACTCCCTTTGAATTTCTAGGCAACAAGGTACCACAGTTTCCCACCTGGGAAAAAGGGTTTTAAGACTGAATAACACACAAAAGACCTCACTTCTTGGAGTTGTTGGTTTTTTTTGCAGATGACATGGTGAATTATAGTCAATGCAAAAGTAATTGAGTAACTCTATGAATTTCACATCAATTTCTAAATAGCATTTCTGAGGCATATTAAACTAACAGTTTATTGCATTGCATCAGATGTTTTCTGAAATTAAAAATTTGAGTAATTTGACAAGTGACTCAGCACTGTGTGAAATTTTTCTAGTCATAAAATCAGAAATAAATATTAATTAATAAATTGATTGATTAATTCAAATAAATTGTGAAAGTGTATGAGGGCTTAGTAGGCTTGCAAAAAATGAGTGAGTGAGTGAATGAATGAATGAATGCCATTCAAATGCTCACTCCAGCTGTGTCTCATAAGTTGTTGCAGTAGTTTTTACATTGATACTATTTTTTTTACAGATATGGTGCACAATATAATCATTATCATATAATCATCTATCTATCTATCCATCCATCCATCCATCCATCCATCCATCCATCCATCCATCCATCCATCTATCTATCTATCTATCTATCTATCTATCTATCTTTCTTTGTAGTTTATCTCCATCTATCCTGTCATTCCAAGACGATTATTTTGAAATGTTTAACCGGATGTGACATTGCTTTGTGCCAGGTAGCTGCCAGGTAGCTACCAAACGGGTCTCTTTTGTAGATTGCTACAAATAAATGTCCAATTTGCTGATAAAGTGATTATTTACTTTTCAAAGTGGGGTTCTGTGAAACCACTCTCCTTTATAAATTCATATTTTGAGGTTGTTGTCTTCAAAGTCAAAAGGACAAAACAAGTCCTTGAGTCGGATGGAAACGAAGCACTCTGCTTTATCCGGTCCTTGCTACTTGTAAAAGCAGCTCGCAGAGGCATCGGAAAATATAAGCTGTTAACAGCAGCCGCAGCCCCCCTTTCCTTCCGCTGCTCGGCCCACTGACATTCGACGCGGTAACGTTACTTGATGGAAACATCGGCCGACCCAACCACAGCTCTGAAAAATACAGCAGTTTACTGCTGCACACTCCCCCTACATCTGTGTCACCCCTCTTTCTCTCCGCGTCTCAAATACACGTAATCTACAGTTCTGGTCAGGGCGCTGCCTATGAAAGTAAAGAGGAAGGCTTTCTGACAGCCATCAGCAGCCCCAAGAACAAGCAGCAGTAGCCCATCAGGGTGTTCACATAAAGGCTAGATCTTTCTGATGCGGTATAGTAGTCCTCCCCAACTTTTGGGACAATGCAATGTTTCTTACCAAAATAAAATGTTTCTTACCAAGTCAGTCTCAATGCTCCACCTGTTCTTCTTCTACAGTGTGTGTTTTTGGATTTCACCTGATAAAGAAGGGCCCAGGTCAGTGACACTGACATATACTGCTCAGTTTTTTTTTTAACTTTTTCACTCTTAATTAAGGGAGAAGTTGTAATGCTGGCTTTACTGACACCTGTGAGTTATTTGGGTCTACACTTTCAAATTCGCGGTTATAATTCTGCATTGAAGATGCTGACAAACAGTATTTTGCAATTCAGTGTTTCCCCAGAAATATATTCGGGCAAGTTGGCAAACCTTGAAACAGCATTTGAATGCAAGCCCACTTAATGTCTGAGCATCTCCGTAAATCAGAATCAGAATCAGAAATACTTAAGTAGGGTCAACACATTTCACTGAGACTCTGTGATATATTACCGCCTCTTTATGTCCAAATAATTTACAGAGTAATTCAATGACTAATATAATAGAAATGAATCCCTACAGATTTGACTAGTTTGTGTTTGTAATTTTAGTGGTGAACCACAAGACAAGTTTGCTTACATTCATAATCTGCCTTATAAGTGTATGGTTTATGAAGGAAAATTGACTTCATGTATTTCTTTAGGCAAACTGTTTTAAAGCCCTGGTTGATTGGTCCCATTAACTGCACATTAGTCTTATATTAAGTTTTTCTAATTTGTGTTCTTGTAAATGGTCTAATATTGTGTAGCATGACATTAAATGGGCATTATGAATTAAATGAGTCGCAATGAAAAAATGTACATGTAGTGGCACCTACGGTATTTCCACAGTAATATAGCAAGTGCCACATCAGTGATGTAGATCTCAGGAGGCTGCAAGAAAAAATGTTACTAAAGAGCTAAATTTATCAGAGCTCACAAACGGAAAAAAAATGAAAGCACACAACTTCAAGTAAGGGACAAAAACTGAAAAACCCAAACAGCTGCCAGGTCTTTGGAAATCATCAGTAAGACATCTTACTGTGAAAAATTGTATAGACGTGTTTTAAATAAATGAGACATTCCTCAAGATTTCATCTTGATAAGGGATGTCTTATGTAAGACACGTCTTAAGATATCTCAAGACATGATGATCGCTGGGTGTGTAATCAAAGTTTTTTTTCTTCACTTTTATCTGACGCATAACACAAGGAACAGTTTTTAAAGAAAATTCCAGGTCAGTATTTCATATCTGACAGTTTGTGTTTATAACATAGAACCCTGAAGCTTTAGGCCATGGGACAGTGATGGGCTTTCATGTGACCGGCATCTCTGAACCAGCAAGCCATGACCTAATAATGACCTAACTGCTTCAATAAGGTCTGTGTTGATTACAGGGATGCACTGGGACAAAAACTGGGCCGGATCTTTGGGATGGCGCAGTCTTCTATGAGAGCACATGAAGAGTACACATAGAAAATGTTTGGAAGTCATTTTAACAATATTATTACATCATAGAGATGTAAAACAATACAAACAAATACAGCCTTTGTGGTATAAAGAGATTCTGGTGTTGCCAACTCAGGATGTTTTACACACATGCCGCCTCAGTTTGCTGACTGCAGAGCTACATCTGCATGAAAATGAAGTTGTATAAGTGACATCAACTTGTACAATTACCAATATCTTGAAAAAAACTAACCAAAGATAAAAGTAAAGATTTCTACTTTAGCAGACCATTACATTAAGTACAGGGGTGGATCTTCTCTTTATTTCTGTTTCATACAATTTCAAACATATGTTTTTATTTCTATTCATGACGATTGCCAATCCAGCCGATGCATACGTCTCCTGCCTGTCTTCCTCCTCCCCCTCCTCCTCCGTTTCATCCTTTCCTTCCTCCTCATCATCACCATGACTGTAGTCACCCTGTGTTGCAGCATCTCCTCCACTATGGGCATGACTGATAACAATAGTAACAATAACAAACTTTAATAATCATAATATTAATAATATATTAACTTCAATACGTTGCATAGGCTGTATTTACATACAAAGACAATACATTAACTGATTGGCCTATATCAATGACTTTAGAAAGTCATTCTTATGGTAATAAATTCCTTACTAGTCCCTCCTAGACCCGCTTTGACTTAATGCACACACATTATTGCCAAGCATGCCAATAGTGCACCTGACATGTCTTTGCTGGGTCCTGGTCCTGGTCCTGGTCCTGGTCCTGGTCCTGCCTCATCAGTGCTCTCACTGACAGTGGTATTAACCTTGGCATTTCCAAAACGGAAAAGGTTGGTTCATTTTCTGGCATCTTGCTCTTACTATTTTTTTCTTTCTTTTTAACCTTAACTTCTCAGGCTGCCCATTTATTTTTCATCTTCACCACTTTTTTTTCTTCTTTTCGACATTTTTGTTTTTTTCTGTGATCATAACTTCATGGAGGTACGCGTTTGATTAGAAAGGAGATTATATATTTTTATGTATTCTGAGCTGCTGTATTGCGTCATTAATACCAAACAAATCTGTAAGGTCTGAAATAGCCAAATTTCAGTAACAAAAGTGTGCTCAAAGCACTGAGGATATGTGTATGCCTCTGCAATCAGATTTCTTGTTCCATCTTGGACCTTCCTCTCAGTGGAGCCGAGTCATGTTCTGTTTATTAGGCCTCCAAGGTCTATGCTGAGCCTGTGCTGGGATCAAATAGATTTTAGCTCAGGTTTTAAGGGCTTCCGCTGCCACTCACAGGGAAATTACTGGCCCACGTTAGCCTTATTTATGGGGGCATTGGAGCCTTTCAGAGACGTGAATTGCAAGAGGACAGGAATTTACAATCCAGACATTAAAGGGACTCCTACTGGTGGACTGGGGTCACTGCACTTGGTGTCCATTCATATGATCATGTCCATTTACAAAGTTCTTCTTTCATTTAGAACATTTGATTTAGAGGTGCAGGACAGATATTGTCATCATCCTCCTCCTTCAATTTCATCATCAACGTTGCCAACACGACTCGTATTACTCATATCAAGGCTTAAAGCAGTGGACTACTGTTTACACAAGATGCACAAGGTAAGGTATTTTGGTATGAAAATCCACATTTTTTGGTTTTCTGTCTAAATTATTGCTATTATCTGCTTAGAAATTAAAATATTGGATAACATAGAACAACACAATGTCATTTTGCTAAATAAAACTAGATTATACCCCCCCCCCCCCCCCCCCCCCACTAGCTAGTTGCTTCAGTCTGAATCTGTAAGATAACCTAACCATGCCCCCCTTTCATTTGAATAAACTATAAGCAATGAAAGTAAATAAATAAAAGTAGTCGTTTAAAAAATTGTCTTATTTAAAATAAAAACCTATACATTCATGCCTCGTTAATTTATTTCAGGATGTATTTCATAGGCATGCTGTATTTACTAATTCATTTATTTATTTAAGGAATATTGAATAAAATGGCATTACACTCTTTATAACGCCTGCCTAAAATATTCTGTGGGGGGTCCTCAGTGGGTCCTTCAGGCTCCTCGGACAGCTGTTTGTCTCTCTCCTCTGATTGGCCTACTCGTTCCGTTCCTTGACAAGCAAAATAAGTGCTGCTAGGCTTTGGTTTGGTCGTAAGAGAAAAGGCACCACATACATTTTAAACATGAATATCCCGAAGATGAATGAGGAACGGCCTGAAAGATCCGATGGGAAGATTGTGAAAATGGAGGTTGACTACAGTTCAACTGTGGACCAGCGACTCCCGGAATGCGAGAAAATGGCTAAAGTAAGTCTGGAAGAGGCCACAGCCGGCTGAGTCATGGTGCATCAGTATCGTTGCGTTAGCATCCAAGCTAACATCGCTTTTTTTCACCAATCGTAAACTCATATCACTAATATATTAAGCGTAAATTACTCACAAATAATGGATTTTTAAACGTTCACATATTTTAGTTACCCGTTTACTCTTGCATATACTTACGTTACGTATTTGCTATAATGCTCGCTAGTATGCTAACGTTAGTCTTAGCGGTCTAGGCATTGGCAACCTTTTAAGCTAACTTGCTAGGCAGGCAAAGGGCATTTTAATTTTGTGTAAGTCCAAAAACATATTAACATTTTTCGTAAGTAATTTAGTGTCACTAACGCTAAGCTTGTGTGTTTTTCTGTTGCAGGAGGGCAAGCTGCAGGAGGCCATTGAGAGCTTGTTGTCATTGGAGAAGCAAACCAGAACGGTTGGTTTTGTACACTAGCTAACCTTATTGGTTTAACTTCGTCATAAATACATTGACGATTCATTATATGACTCAGCCCCCTACAAAACATAATAACTTGCAAAATGTTCGCCATTGTTATATATTTTTATCAAAAAGCTCCAATTCAGAGAAAATCTTTGTCTCTGCTGGGACGGATCTAAGCAGTGTACATTGTTTTAACTCAGAAATATGATGGCTCTCAATCACCCATAGCAATGACAGTTGGCTAGGAAGGGTTCTCAGCATTCTGGAAGACATTGAATTCTGGAGTGCATCTTTCCTGCCATTAAAAATTTACCAAAGTAACCAATGTCCTGAAAAACAAGTTTTTAGGAACCCTGATGCATGGCGTTGAGTAGAAACATATAGCCTAGCACAAACGCAATTTCACTACACACTGAAAAATGAGAATATATATCAAGTATATTTCATTGACATGTTTTTATTTTAAAAATTAAAATGTTTTTGACTCTATTATTGCATGTCTCACATAACCTTATCTCTTACAATTTGGCCCACGTAAAGCTCTATAAAGTCAGCAATAAAGTTCTTGTTTAACAGCAGGCTACCACACAGCCCACTCAGCATCTTGTTTCACATGCCTGAATATGCAAACTCACTGAGTTTGCATATTCTGAGTTGAATTGGGATTTTTTTTTTCAAAGTCGGCAAATCTGCCAAATTCTGCTTTCAGTGTCGCATAAATGTAGTTTGAAAAATAGTTACCAGTCTTTTTGGTTTGGCACACAACTAGACGGGCCCAATTTTTATTGTGGACCTAAAATTGAAATGCGGCCCGAGTTTGACACGTGGCCTGGTAGTTGGATTTCTCTTGATAAATAAACTTGGCTGGGTTCTCAGCATAAAAAAATGTAAGGGTAGTTGTGTTCATAAAATAAGTAATTTATTTGTGTGTTATTTTGTGTACACATTAGTCCTTTTTTACCTATCTGCCTTCAACCCCTGCTCAGGCATCAGACATGGTGTCTACCTCCAGAATCCTTGTGGCTGTGGTCCAGATGTGTTATGAAGCCAAGGACTGGGATGCCCTGAATGAAAACATCATGTTACTCACCAAAAGAAGGAGTCAGCTGAAACAGGTCAGATACTTCGCTTTCCCTGATGGTTCTTTTCTTTTCTACTGCTTGTGTGCAAACAAAGTGTTACAGTAAAACCTAAAAACTTTTAAACATAAAAAAAAAAAATTCTTTGTGCCCCCAAAAGTAATCTTGCAAGCCGCACTACTGACTAATCACATTACCCAAATACGAACACTGTTTGTTGTCAAGATATCGAGCACACCTTGTACACTCTGCAATATTCACACCGTCGTATAGTTTGAAGCCTTGGATTCCTATTTTGAAATGATCTCCCCTGAATGACAAGCTCTAATTAGGACTACATCTATTTTTGTTCTGCTTTGTCTTATCAGGCTGTTGCCAAGATGGTGCAAGAATGTTACAAGTATGTGGATTCTGTGACTGACCAGGCCATCAAGCTGAGACTCATTGACACACTTCGCACCGTGACTGCTGGCAAGGTCTGGAATGTGATTATGTGTGTTAAAACTGAGCTATATACTGTACTAGAGACAAAATGAAAGTTGTGAAGATTTAAGCAGTTGTTAAATTAAGGATTACTGTCCGTTTTCAAAACGTATACCTACTATGGTTCTTCCCTTGGACAGTCCAAAACAACTTTCTCCCAAATCCAAAAACCAGTGCCAGAACTCAAATTTGTGATGTCATTAAGTATAAAGTCAGGAATTACTCCCGAAACAATGAATTGAACTGGTTTCTGGCTTTGAGAGAGAGAGAGTAGCTCATGTTTACAGATTTTGATTGAACTTTCCTAGGCCATGAAAATAACATATATTGGAATTCTTAATTTAGGGGCCTCGGAATTAGAAATCACTATGGACTATTGTTATTACCATATCTGTGTCTATGATATTAGAACACCTAAAGCATATGATAAATAAATAAATAACACTTAAAAGCTTAAAAACTAAACTGTCTAAAGAGTTCCACTAGGGACCAATTACAATCATTAGATCGGAGAAAAGTCATGTAGTTAGTTTTGATGCTCACGTTGATTTTACATTCTTTTGACTTATGTGCAGAAAACTGCATGGGTGCTGTGCCTTGTAATGGAAGGGAAAACCCAGAATTTCCAACAGGAGCTGTTATAGTACAAGCATTAAAACGGGCATAATGCAATACTGAATGTCCATTCAATGACCATTCAAGTTAAGACATAATCTTCTCTTTACTAATCCTGTCCACCTCACAGATATATGTAGAGATTGAGCGTGCAAGGCTGACGAAGACCTTGGCCAATATCAAGGAGCAGAGTGGAGAGATCAAAGAGGCAGCTTCCATTCTTCAGGAGTTACAGGTAGGGGACTGATGGCCTTAATTTTCTTGCTTTTACGATGAAGAAAAATCTGTAGTTGTGGGGACAAATGTTCACATATTTATGTTTTGGGTTTAAAAGAATTTGGTTGTTTTGGTATTTTTGTCACCACATTGCTATAGCGGGCCATTCACTTAGTTTGTGCAATACAGACTAAGTGAATAGGGAGTTTAATGGCTTGTTGTTTTAGAAATTGATTAAAACAAATGTATATTTTCTTTGGCTCAGGTGGAGACCTATGGCTCCATGGAGAAAAAGGAAAAGGTGGAGTTTATCTTGGAACAGATGAGGCTTTGCATTGCTGTTAAAGATTACATTCGCACCCAGATCATCAGCAAGAAGATAAACACCAAATTCTTCCAAGAGGAGGGCAACGAGGTAAGAGCCAGAGGCCAGGAATTGAGCGTTAACAAAATACTGCAATATGTTGTCGACTGATGATGAAAAGCATTTGGTGACTGGCCTTTTGTGTCATCCGTGGTGGATTTAAACTGAGTTGGTCGATGTAACACTTATTTTTCCTCTTTGACTGATGACAACTCAGGAGTCCAAGCTGAAGTACTACAACCTGATGATTCAGGTAGACCAGCACGAGGGCTCTTACCTGTCCATCTGCAAACACTACAGGGCTATCTATGACACCCCCTGCATCTTGGAGGACAACAGCAAGTGGCAACAGGTACATGGCCTTTTTTTGTCCTGTTGTCAATGAGAAAGTGTGCTTTTTTTTACTATTGTCTGGAATTCACAATGCTAAAATTCCTTTTTTTGAGGAATGGTTATGATAAAATGTAATGCAGCAACAAATGAGCTGTGCTGTACTACTTTCCTCTCTGTTTTCCTGCCTTAGTGCTGGAGCACAGTACCATGGTTAAAGAAGTCACAATATGTTTAGAAATACTGTTCAAGAAATGACTGTACCAACCCTGAATTAATAAGCATAAACTCTGTTCTTTAATAAGGAGCGGTTCGCCCTTTAGTACTGAAATCTAGATTTTTCCACAAACAATGCGCATGATGGGATTTTTCATAAGAACATTCCTCTAAGCACAAAAATCAGAATAAATCATCCTTTTGATGAGCTTTTTTTCTATGAACAATGACAATTGCAGCATAGTTTTGATCCCCACCAAGGGATCTGATCCTAAAAAAGACAACACTATATTTATAATTTAAAACATTACTTTGCGTGTTGCTATAAAAGCCATGAATGCATTTGTATTTCAGGCCCTGAAGAGTGTGGTGCTGTACGTGATTCTTTCCCCTTACGATAATGAGCAGTCAGACCTCGTGCACAGAATCAGTGAGGACAAGAAACTGGAAGAAATCCCTAAATACAAGTAAGACATACTTTGTTCTCTTTTTTGTGTTGGCTTCACAATACATTGAATGGTCGTCAGACCTGATATGATGTGGGTCCAAGTTGCTCAATAAAGTATATGTAATTACAGTCTTTATACACACGATTACATGAGAGCATTTTGCTACTATGAATGGGCAGAGGTGTGTTAACAGGGGAAAAACAAACAAATCTTTAAAAAGTAAAGGCCATCTGAATCAACAACCAACTGTACAACATTAGTCTGTGTTTGTAGATGTTGAAATGTGTCCAGCAACCGAATTTCCCGACACACGTATGCAGCACATATAAAGTGAGACATTTGCCTAACTTTTGTGTGAAAAGAGTCTGTTATGTGTTTCCTACTTTGGGCCAATGATCATAGCCACTTTCATGTATAGGGACATCGCATGCAAACACTATAGCCAGGTGTGGACAGAGAGGATTTTCACTAAATTCCTCCCCCATTTCTAGGGACCTTTTGAAACAATTCACGACTATGGAGCTGATGCGCTGGTCTTCCTTGGTGGAGGATTATGGAAAAGAGCTGAGAGAGGGCTCACCTGATAGCCCTGCCACAGAGGTCTTCTTTTATTCAGAAGAGGGGGAGAAAAGGTGGAAGGACCTGAAGAACAGAGTGGTGGAGCACGTAAGTCCCACAGTCAAGTGTAGGTTCTTTTCATTTGGAGCTGATACCTAACTATTTATTGAGAATTCTTTTTATGCTTGACAGCAGGGGGACACCTAATTAAATATGTTTTCTAAGAGCATCTTAACTGCCTTGCTGTCCCAAACAGGGCTGGCACAGTTAGAATTAGAGTGATGACCATTCATGGAAAGTTAGGCTGTAAATATTGCATGGAAATCTTGAAACTACATTTACATTGACAATCAAAGTAGAGCTGTCTGATTGAACCCTTCCTTGAGCAGACATTGAATAAGAGGTTTCAAAAATGCTATTCAACATGCTATTTTAAAACCCAAAAGATTGATTCCTATCCATATAAGTGGTTATGAATCAAATTGGAGTAGATGGGGTAAAATTACTAGAGAGCAGTAAAAAGGCCCTGCAAGTAAAACAGGAAAAAAAATATGGTTGGAATATAGAAGCAGATTCAGTAGCTAAACTGGCAGACTGTTAGATTTCACTCATGCATATTTGTTTTCATCCATTATTGTTAGTGTGACCAGAGAAGTCTCTCTATATAAACCTTAAACACTATTTATATAGTATTCTGCTATATATATATATACTGTATCTAGTCTTTTTTTTTTAATGAAATTATCCTTTTCCCCCTAGAACATTAGAATAATGGCCAAATATTACACCAGAATCACAATGAAGAGGATGGCTGGACTCCTTGACCTCTCCATTGATGTAAGTAACAGCCTTACTAATTAGTTTAATTAATGAAGCCAGTATGACAGCAGTCAGTAGTTGCTTTTAGAATTGGGTAAGGAAATGAATCCTTAGGATTTGGTCTCCTGAAAGACTAACATGATATCTGTCTGCTCAAATTTGTCAGGAATCAGAGGAGTTCCTCTCCAGCCTAGTTGTGAACAAGACCATCTATGCCAAGGTCGACCGGCTGGCTGGCATCATCAACTTTCAGAGGCCTAAAGACCCCAACGACCTGCTCAACGACTGGTCGCACAAACTCAACTCTCTCATGTCTCTGGTCAACAAGACCACGCATCTCATTGCCAAGGAGGAGATGATACACAACCTGCAGTGAAAATAGAGCATAGTGCATTATTCCATGTTTTGGTTCATATTTGTTTTGTTTTTCCTTCTGTGGGAATGTTTTTGAATATACAGTATATTGGCGGACTGTGAATGCAGCGTAATTACAATGTCATATAATTGGAGTTAAATCTGCAGCACATGCACAGCAACTGTTCATTTTTTATTATCTAGAAAAACCTTGACAATAAACCCATGAGCACCTCCCTACTTTGCACCCCTTTGTCAGTGACTGGATCTCTAAATATGCTTCTCATTTCCATGTAATGGATTATACACTGTTGTTTAAGTTGTTGCTGTATAAAAAAAATGGCTAAAAAGTATTTTAAATGTATCTTTAGCAATGTAGACAATAAACCCCTTTCATTTGGTTAACATTTTTTTTGTAGGTTTTATACAGTATATAACCTAAATGACATACATTCTAATTTGACACATGTTAAAGGGATAGTTTGGGTTTTTTGAAGTGGTCTCCGTGTACAGCCTACATACATTCCGTGCATGTCCTCACGTCTGCATCTCCAAACTGATGGCGTGCTGACAATCCTCTACCAAAGGCAATACACTGACTATGGATAAGGACCTCATACTACCCCTCTTCAAAATATTTAAACTATACTTTAAGGTTCTTATAAACATAATTGCAACACATCCATGTGTATTGTATATAAAGTTTTAGAAAATACAAGCGGAAAAAAACATCAGATTGCTGTTAATTCATGTAACAAGAACTGGAGAAGGAAGAAAAAAACTTCCTTAGTTTTGTTCATCTAAAATCAAGACACCTGACATAAGTCAAGATTTGTCAAGTTCCTGCAAGATGTTTGCAAGGATTTAATATTAGTATTGACAATCAGACTTCTACTCAAATGCTGTTACTAATCTCAAACCAATATTACTTGTCTGGTTAGTGTAGTGATTTTCAAACTAAAATACATTAATTTTTTGGGGTTAAATTGAAGACTGGACAACAGTTCCAGAATTACAACTCAGAACCGCAGGGCCTTAAACTCACATTGACTGAGTCTGCCCCTAATGCTTTCATTTTCCTCTATCCACCTTAGAAATGCTCTGCTATCAAAATGTCTGGTCAAAATGTAAACAAAGGTTATCCCTCATATGCCAGTGAATTAGGGTCGCCCATTGTAACTTACTTTGTTACAGTGTACAGGATAGAGGAATTCTAGAGTGCACTCTGTAGGACAGTTTGACTACTACTTACAGATAGGTGGACAAACTAAAGAAAACTTCCTACATGCAAATGCTTCCATTTGGAAAATGGATATCAAGGATCATTAAAGCTATTCTGACAGCTTGTGGTGGCCTAACAACTTACTGTAGGTGTTTGTGTTTTCTTTAATTTGGCAGCCACCTGCACATTTACAGTGTACAGCCCTACATAATGCATAACCCTCTTTACAGGTTATGGCAAAAGCTCATGCCTAACGAACCCACCCCCTTCCCACTTTGCTGCCAGAATTACTAGCAGCTCCAATAGTGGTCATGCACCACCTGAAATTCTATTTTAATCAGTAAATAGAAGCCTACACATTGATAGCGTTATCTTATGTTATCTAGACTGGATAACTAAGGTACTTTACAGATCCTTGTCGTGTTTATAACTCGCCATTAGAGGCGAGGTCACTCTATATGACATCAATACATCTCACACTTTACTGATACCATCTCACCTGTACAATTTCACCTCCAGCAGAGGCAGCGTCTGCAGGATGCTCCAGGAAAAGAAATACACTTCAATGCCATTCAATAGACTATTATACGGAAGAGGATGCAATGGATCAACACGGCAGGAAATGGCAATAAAATTAACTATTTTGTTTGAGTGAGCATGCTCTGACAAACACACGTATATATATATATATTTCTTACTATTGAGTTATTAGAATATGTTGGTATTTTTAAATTGCGTGTAGTATTTAGGACAATGTTAGTCTCGACATTTGAGTGGCTCTACCAGAACCTCTCCAGCTAAAATACAAACTCATACTACCGATGGCATCCCATATACAGTTTGATAAGCCTGATAATACATAGCCCCGGATAACAAAAACATAGACAGTCAGCAACATCATTCCCTTTGGTTGTTCAGCATGTTTTGAATCAAAATCGAAAGATATTTCCTTTTTTTTTTTTTTATCATGCCAACATAAGCCAAAGTAGTAAAGGGGCAATTGTGTGTTCCCAGCAAAAATGTCACATCTGTGTTTTTAATGTCTTCCATACAAATATACAAGTTAAGTTATTAAGTTTTTTTTTTTAATTTTGTTGTCCCAGTTGTTAGGCCTCTGGGCAATTCTAAAATGTCACATTCAAACTTATATTTGTTCATAAATTTAAGAGTAATTGTATTAGATATAACAGTAAATGGTAACCCTTAGTATGTTTGAAATGAATAAAATCAAAATAATTTTAAGACAAATGCTTTTTGGACAAGGAAGATCCCTGCCTTGAGGGCCACACACAAACACATGCAGTCACATACACAGTCCCACACAGTCCTCTCAACCTTCAGATCAGTGCATTCCCACTATGCTTTGCGATGGTCTGACAAGTGGATCCAAGATGGCGTAGAAAGTAAAGCTAGGTAAGTGTTGACTTCCCATTTTCAGCCTTTTCAGTTGTCCTTTTCATCGCAAAACCACTGGCACGAATACCCTTCACAAATCATTATGATAATGACGAATGCTTTGAGTTCATGCAAGGATAACAACACGATGTCATATCAATTATATGCGCCTTAACACCGTAGCAAAATTACAGGCCCCAACCCGTTTTGTTTCGGCGAACCTAGCTAGCTAGCTAGCTTGCTAATATTAACAAACCAGCCAGCTATTCTTGTTGTGAGCTTGCCAGTTTGGTGCCAAGAAAGGCCGTGTTTTGGCTAGCAAGCTAGCTGTTAGCTACGCATACTCTGGTTAGTAGTAACACTGTTTATCCTGTGCAAACGAAAACGGCAAGTTAACCAACATTGCGGGGACATTTTTCAGGGCTTTGTAACGCTGCCGTCATCGCTCTGACTTGCAACAGTCATGACAAGTTCACTAGACAAACAGCTAGCTAAAACTATACCTGCTAAAAGACGAAACAAGTCATTTCCAACGTGTGTGTGTATTAGTGTCTGCGCTCTTGATGTCTAATAATTTATTTTGATTAAAAATGTGCACGTTTTATAGCCGTGTTTTCTACACATTGCAGCTAACGATAACGTAACTGTCAAGCCAAGTGACGTTATGTCAGGATGAAAGCAATTCATGTTATTTTACTACTATTCTCAGCTATAAAATTAGCTTTTATTCTCCACTGTAACGTTACTGCAGTCGAAACCGTAGCCTTTGGTACGATCCCACGGCTGGACACTAAAAACAAGGCAGGTGTCCACCCACTGTATCCCGCCAAACTATTTGTTGATGCAAATAGTTGATCAAGCACTAACATTAGATAACAGCTTTTATTACTGTTACAAATAAAAGTGTAAAACGTGGCGTAGGTTTTTTTAAACAAACTCTCATAATTGGAGAACGTCCTGCGTCCCCCTTTCCCAGCAGCAACAGACCTGGTCGGCTAACCCAAGCAACTTTCCACCCTCATTTTCCATGCCTCATACTGTACATTTGCTAGATTCTGACTCTGCTTATATGTTGTCCCTCAATGTTTTAATCCATTGCAATCTGTAGAAACAGGGGCTGGACCAGTGTTTCTTTTTTAAGATGCTCCAGTGAAGTTACGTGTTATGTAACAGTGTTGCAGCGATATACCGATTTCAAATTGATGGTTATCATTTCATATACATTTCCTTATCTACAGTATTGGAAAAAGGAATACTTTTTTTACCCATACTTCCATTTAGAAATTCTTTCAAGTTTTGAATATCATTTTTAAATTTAGAAGTTTTTGTATCCCAAAAAACTGTTTTTATGCTTAAAGCGTCGTTGCTACTACTACTACTACTACTACTACTACTACTACTAATAATAATAATTATTATTATTATTATTATAATTGTGTAATGTTGTATACTATATACATAGTATATAAAATATCAGTAATCATTCTTTTTATAGTGGTGCGTTTCATATTCAATTCAATGTTCAATTTGTTCAATAAAATGTTAGAAATGCTTTCCTTTTTATTTGTTTTAAATTCAACAAACAATTTGTATTTTAGGACACTGAAAGCAGCAGAAATGCAGAGCTGATTAATTACAGTTTAATATCTATTTATTTGTCACAATTAATATTGTTATCACGATATTCAACATTATTGCATATTTTCCTCGTATTGTGCAGCCCTAATGTGCATATAGTATACAAGCATATGGTGTGACTTGAAAGTTTGGGCACCCCAGGTAAAAATTTGTATTAATGTGCATAAAGAAGCCAAGAAAAGATGGAAAAATCTCAAAGGCATCAAATGACAGATTAGACATTAGTGTAATATGTCACAAAAAGTTAGAGTTTATTTCCATCATTTACGCTTTCAAAATAACAGAAATCAAAAAAATGGCGTCAGCAAAAGTTTGGGCACCCTTCAGAGTTAATACCTTGTACTGCCCCCTTTGGCAAGTATCACAGCTTATAAACACTTCTTGTAGCCGAAAGTCTTTCAATCCTTATTTGAGTTATCTTTGCCCATTCTTCCTTACAAAAGTCTTCCAGTTCTTTGAGATTTCCGGGCTGTCTGTCACATACTGCTCTTTTAAGGTCTATCCATAGATTTTCAATTATGTTGAGTTCAGGAGATTGTGAAGGCCATGGCAAAACCTTCAGTTTACGCCTCTTGATGTAATCCACCGTGGATTTTGAGTTGTTTAGGATCATTATCCATTTGTAGAAGCCATAGTCTCTTTAACTTCAGCTTTTTCACAGATGGCATCAAGTTAGCATCCAAAATTTGCGGAAGTTTTATTGTATCCATTTTTCCTTCTACTCGTGAAATTTTCCCTGTGCCACTGGCTGCAACACAACCCCAAAGCATGATTGATCCCCCCCCTTTACCTTTACCTTTGCTCATTCTGGCCAAAAAGTTCTATTTTAACCTCATTGGTCCACAGAACGTGTTTCCACAATGCATCTGTATGTTCATTTGCAAACTTCAAACGTCGATTTTTGTGGTGAGGACGTAGAAAAGGTTTTATTCTAATGACTGTTCAATGAAGACCATATTTGTACAAGAATCTCTTTATAGTGGAATGGTGTACCACAACTCCAGTGTCTGCCAGGTCTTTCTGGATGGATCGTGCAGATCGTGCTTCTCTCACAATCCTGCGAGCTCTTCTGTCTGATATTTTCCTTGGTCTTCTAGATCTTGCTTAAACTTCCACTGTTCCTGATGACTGTCATTTCTTAATTACATTCCAAACAGAGGATATTGGCATCTGAAATCGCTTTGCTATCTTCTTACAACCTTCTCCTGCTTTGTGAGCAACATCTATTTTCAGTTTCAGTTTTCTAGACAACTGCTTAGAAGAACCCATGGTGCTGATTGTTGGGGCAAGGTCAGATGAGTCTGGGCATTTAAAACCTTAACCCTCATGTTGTCCTCTGGTCAAATTGACCCGTTTTCTTATATCAATGCTCTTTTTAACTACCCGATTGTAATTCCCCAAAATAACATGATTGATTCCACACAACGCTTTTTGGCAAGTACAAATCTCATCTTTCATTCATTTTGGGATGTCTTATTAAATTTTATAGTATTTGAAAAAGAAATTGAAGTGGTTTTGAAATAGTATTCAGTAAAAGTTGACATATTCCAGTCTGTGATTATCCATCAACATACATTCATTTAATTTTAGTCTAAATAATTTCTAATTTCTGCTTTTCTAACTCAAACAT
>NC_045734.1:19365064-19365339 GCF_008692095.1 Etheostoma spectabile | reverse complement strand
GTATTTCCTATAAATGAGATTTGTTGACTATAAATTGCAAAAATAACTAAAACTAAAGTTAATAGGTTAGTATTACCGTAGTGTTGAAAACATCAAAAAAGCATCAAAAGTGTTAAAAAAAGGGACAAAAATGTAAGAAAAAATGAAAACCATTTATAAAAAGCATCAATAAAAGTGTTGATTTTCAATTTTGACAGGAAGACAACACAAGGGTTAAGATTGACATCACCTGGTCTTTCCAAACAATGATTGAGAACAATCCATGACACTGTCAG
>NC_045734.1:19345762-19365054 GCF_008692095.1 Etheostoma spectabile | reverse complement strand
GCTTTCCAAAGGGGGCGGTGCATGCTATAAACTCTGCAGGGTGCCCAAATGTTTGCAGATGCCATTTTTTTGTTTTTCTGTTATTTTGAAAGTGTAAATGATGGAAATAAAATCTAACGTTTGGTGACATATTATACAAATGACTAATCTGTCATTTGATGCCTTTTGGAGATTTTTCCATCTTTTCTTGGCTTCTTAATACACATTTTTATCTGGGGTGCCCAAACTTTAGAGCCCCACTTTACATGTTCATACAGCCTACTCATAAGGTATAGTATTCTTCCTCATCTGAATGTTTACATTTTTTGAGGAAGTGAACTTAGTGGCAGTTAACTTTTTTTCTTGTGGAAATGATGACATTGTGGAGAGAGCTGTAATATATTGTCAGATACTGTACATGGCACACTGAAGCATTTGTTGTTTAAGACATGCATTTATCCATATTCAATTTGCACCAACATGTAGTGTCTGTCTGAGGAGATGGAGATGGGTGTGCTGTTGTTAGCAACATTGGAAAATATTGCATGTGTTGGAAAATGTTACCATGTTGACCTCAATGTTAATTCTGTGTGAAATAAATTAAGTTAAACCAATGCTAAATGCTATAGATCAACACTAACTGCAGATTTGTGTGCACCCAACTTGTACTGTACATTAGCTAGAGAATTTGTCTGTATTTGATGGTCCTCAGAGACAAGGACTGGCTGATCAGGCATTGCCAGTTGTGCTTGAGGAGCTGCTACAAGCATAGTTGCCTGTTGCTGGATTTTCAAGAACTAACTATTGTACTGCAGTGTTAATATGCTCTTTATTGCAAAATGATGCCAACATGTCAGCTCTAATCTGTTTCCCCATATTCTCCCATAGTCAGTTAGGGCACTGGAAATGCCCAATCAATGTTTTTTATGAAATGCCAGTTTTTCTTTTACCAGGATGTGACATTATCTGTTATTTGATGATTTTGTGATACTGCTAATGTAGTTTTAACATACAGTAACTGTCTGCGGTCTCACTTTCAAGGACTAGCAGTTACAAATAAACCCAAACTTACTGAGCCACCGGGCACACGTTCACTGTTCCCTTTGAGCCAGTCTCAATCAAAAGTTGAATTCCAGGCTGTGGTAAGGGTTAGGATGGAAATCATCATTAGCTAATTGTTGTGGAATTTTAATTAGCAACCACGCGTTTGTTTTGCCAGCCATCTTTGCACATAATAACTGCTTTAATAAAAGGTGTTTTTCTGCCAGCCTGAATCAGATAAGCTGCAATGCCAATGGTGAAACAAGTACAGTGGTGCTCAAAAGTTTACATACACATGCTTAAGTTGACTAAAAAGAGGGACTAAAAAAATCATGTTTTGGAAATTTATTTTAATACCTAAATTAAAAATGAGGTAAAATCCAACCTTTAAGGACACCAATTTTTTTGTGAATGAATAACGTATGTAAATAAATAAATGTTCTTAAAATACAGGGGTCATAAGTTACTACCCCTATGTTAAATTCCCATAGAGGCAGGCAGATTTTTATTATTAGGCCAGTTATTTCCTGGATTCAGATATTATGCATCCTGATAAAGTTCCCTTGGCCTTTAGAATTAAAATAGCCCCACATCCTCACATACTCTAACCATGCTTAGAGAAGGCATGGGATCTTTCTATAAAATCATCTCTCAATGCAAATCAAACCAGGTATTAGTCTAACTGAAATAAAACCATGCCTATCTCTAAGCATGGTGAAGAGTATGTGATGTTGGGGCTATTTTAATTCTAAAGGCCAAGGAACTTTATCAGGATGCATAATATCCTGAATCCAGGAAATAACTGGCCTTTAATAATAAAATCTGCCTGCCTCATGGGAATTTACATAGGGGTATGTATCTTATGACCCCTTATTTAAATAAGAACATTTATTTATTTACAATACGTTATTCATCACAAGAAAATTGGTGTCCTTAAAGGTTGATTTTACCTCATTTTTTAATTTAGGTATTAAATAAATTTCCAAAACATGATTTTTTTTATTCCTCTTTTTAGTCAACTTAAGCATGTGTATGTAAACTTTTGAGCACCACTGTAAGTTTGAAATTGGACCAAAAGTTACTAAGTTATTGGCCAAGGTTGAGCTTTTGTTTCTCTGGTGTTCCCCACAGGTCATGATGTACCATTGTATCCAGATCTGTGTTGGAAGGTCTTGTAATCTGAGACCGAGGTTTAGATTATAATATCGTAGTCCAGCTGCTTTTTGTTTCTTAGCTAGGCATTAAAGAAATGTTGCTGGGGCCACAGAGACTTGAGGTGGACACTTTACAGTATACTGCTATAATAGTTATCTTGCATCAACTGTTGGTTATCCCAAGACCCTGACAAACCAAGCAAGGCAAAGAAGTGGTGACAAAGCCCGGCTGGACTATAATGTCCGGCCGGTGTGTTCAAACTTTTGGCCTGTACTGTATACTGTATATATCCTGCACACAGCAATGCCAAACAAACATCTGTGTTTTCTAAAACAGCTCTATAAATTTGGAGTCATCCAGTGCAAAAATAAACATATTTAACATTATAACTCATATAAAGAACAACTTAGTTACATTTCTTACATGCAGTGTATCAATCTTGCATGTAATAGTATAGATTAATTGCACAATGATCCTGAAAAACTCTGGACATCTAGGCTGCATACAAAACCTTTTGTAAGGGCTAGGAAGACAACAAAGACATCATCAGAATGGTGCAACTTTTAGTTTTTAGCTCCAAAAGACAATATGTTTTTACTAGTCATATTATTAAGTAGGAATAGTTTGAAAATGTTGGTTTTGCGCTTAGTGCGATATTGCGAAAAATACTTGGAGCAGAAAAGGGCGTAGCCTATATCAGGTGACCCAGCTTGATTCAGTGATCACGTGGATGTAAAGTTTTTTTAATGTGACGTCATTATAGTGCTCCCTAGTGGTCCACATGTGTAATATTTGCTAAGTCAGGTCGACTACCCTTTGTACATCTACCCTGTTAATTTCAAGTAACTGTAGTGAATTAATCCAAACGTGGTTAATCCAAATGTTGGTCCTATTGGCCATGCCCACTTTGACCAATCACTACCCCACTGTAAGGACCGCCTCAGGAGTGGCCCTTTGATGGTACCCATCAAATTTTGTAAAAATGTGATTAAATTTGTTTTGGAGCCTCAAAGGGTCATACCAAAGAATAATCTAAAATTTGGCTTTTTTTGTGGCCAATATATGGCAAAGTTGGGGTTTTTAAAGTTAGCTAAACAAATTTGTTTGTGCATAATATGCGCAATTTTATTCTATAAAAAATCTTTTAACAACTTTTTGTCAGGATGGTCGGGAGATGCTATGTGCCAAGTTTTGTGCAGATCAATGGCACGGTCTAATAGGAGTATGAAAAAGAGGGTTTTCAATAATCATGTTTTTTTTCATGTATAAAGGTTGGCGGAAATGGGCGTGGCCTATATCACAGGATTCAGAAGGATCCAGGGAACGCGTGGTTAAATGGTTTTTAAATGTCCGGGAAACATTGTCCTGCTATAGCGCCACCTAGTGGTGGAAGTGGGTCAATTGTTGCGCATGAGGTTTTCGCGGGGTTTTGGACGAGTGGTGAAAATGGCACACCACCACCATGTACACGTTAGACTGTGGCGTGAGTTTTACGCGGAAAAGAATAATGGAAAATGGAAAAACAATAGGGTTCCACAACTCTGCTGCGGGCTTGAGCCCCTAATAAAATAAAGGGGGACACATCCTCTTTTAGATCCAAGTCATAAGTGAATTGTCATGACCAAGGATTAACCTGTATTGACTGGCTTGGTTTGAATTGACAAAAGAAGCGTTAAAGATAGGTCAGATAACCTTGGTCCGACTCGGTTTGAACATGATGTAAAAGAAGTAATAGTTAGCACAACACGCCCATCTCCTTGTGCATACTGTCCAGCATGTCATACTGTCTAGTCTTAATAAAAGCTTCACATTCTGCATTATCAATTATGTTAATACCCTTAGTCTAAGCCACATGACGCCAGACAGTTGACTCCACTGTTGTTTGCTTTGGAGCTTGAGATGATAAATGTCTCACAAAATGGTTTAGGCTGCTCATGTGATCACTGCTTTCCCAGCTAGTTGCAAATGTATTTAAATGTACACTGTGTGAGCAGAAGCCCAGAATATATTGTATGAAGGAACCACTCTTAGAGCCTCATCCTCTCTTTCTGTTGACTTATGACAAAGATCAACCACATGAGGACATGACTCTTGGTGAGCATCCACAAAACACCATTCTGTTAATGTAGTGCTGGGTGGTATACTGGTTTATACCGTATACCGGTATTAATTTCCCGTAGCAGAGAGTGCTACTGCTGAAGGAACCTGCAATTGAATTGAGAACGGGAGCTCTGTTAACTGCGTACCCTTCTCATTCATGGTTGTAACTTTATAACACAACAATTGATAACCCACAACTAACTTTCTTTAACAGGATATAACACCATAGCATACAACAATTTGTGACTTAAATGGTTTCTAGCACTAATAATTTTACATTTACAAATTTACACCGCCGGACAGCATGCTGGGTAACATTATAGCTGCTAGCTAGCCAGGGAGCATAACAGTCTGTTAGGTATCGCCTCCTATACTGCCTAAAACGCTGGTATCGGGAAGTACTTGAGTTTATGCATCGATCCGATACCTTGTAATAAAGAAAATAATAAAAATCTACCTTAAAGTAGTTTATTTATGTTCTTTTTAACTAACTGACCATCAAACTGGGTAAAAAAAAGAAAGCAAAAATGGTATTGAACCATCTCTTACTGAAATACGTCTGCCAACTTACTAACATAATTCAAACACCAAAGGAAGCAACAATCTAGCTCACCTGTGGCCAAGGTAGTGTTTATACAACTATCTTAAAATTATGATTTTTTGAAAGGGAAACAATGTTAAAGTTGTTTGTTAGTGTATCCATTTGATTTAAGTATATTTTACTACTGTGCAGTTTGCACAATAAAAATAGTTTTAAAGTAGATTCTGTATCTGATTCATGCATTCTCCTTCATATAACGTTATTGTATAAAGTTGTGGAACCAAGCAAACCCTTTAGTAATCAAAGCTTTTAGTAAACGTGATATTCTATGTGCTCCTGACAGTAGAAGGAGCCATTATAAACCTAATATAAAGGTCCAGTCAAGCAAAAGAGAGAAAATACCGTGATATACCGTGAAACCGGTAAAAAAAAAATATTGTGATACAAATATTCTCAGAGTTCAGTAAGATGTCTTCTTGTTTTAACATCTTGCAATATGTCTCAGAGAGTTGCATGTTATAAGTAAGAGCTTATCAGGGAGAAAAATCCTTTTTTTTAAGTTAAGATTTTAGTTAGCAACTGGTCAAGTTGAGAGTCATTGTTTGTGTGGCAGATTCTGCTCATATTGTTCTTTAATGGTCTCAAGAGACTCAGAAAAAGTATTATCAAATTATATTTGAGGCAGATCTGACTTGGTTCCGCCTGATTAAATGTAGAGCCTTCAGTTTTAATGTTTTTGGAGGCGTTCATACCAAAGTGAGTGGTGGCATTTTTAATGGAAATTGGGTTTATGTTTGACATTAAAAATACCAAAATCACTGGTAAAAATGTGGTTATTATAATTTAATTTCCTGTATATTCCACTGGGAAGCATTTATGGAAGGTTTTTTACTTAGTGTTTTTGTGCTATGAGACAATCAAACCTAAGGCATTCATGTATTTACATTATTTTACACAGTCATTGAAGTTCTCAAAAATAAACCATGTATTTGTTAGCTTTATTAGATTAGATATTTGTTAGATTATTTAGATGCAAAAATGATGGCTGAAACTTGGTCATTACATGTCAAGTTTAAGTTAGAAAGTGAAGCAAACAAATGAAATGTTTCACCAATAGTTGTGTGTGGGTGTACTGTAGGTTTTATCTTCTCAGATTGTATAACCTGGTATGTACTATTACTACAGATAGTACTGATCTATTTGCATGTCCAATCTTGGACTAGAACCTAACCTATAGCCAGTGAGAATGCTTTAACTAACAAGAAACAAAAAGTCTGGATACACACAGCCCAATGGCATGGAGAGAAAGAGGAAAAAAAAGGCATAATTGTCCCAGTTTTAGATTAATGTATCACCTTAACAAGTTTTCAGTGCCTAGGATGAAGGTTGTGTTATTTCAGTTCCTGTGGGGGAAAAAAAGAATATCCCTAGAGTTTTGTGAACAATCCCTGGTAAGAGGAATGTCAATCTTGAACTGTTGCAGGGAGTTTGAAAAAGCCTTGCTTCATTTTCAGTGCAAAGAAATTGTTTTTAGTTTTCTGCAACTTTGTAGACATAACAATCACACCTTCCTTCACCCAGCACATCAGCTATAGCCACATAATGTCAATTTAATCGGGGTGGCAGTTTCTGGTCTCTTATTGCCCAACCGTGCCTCAGAAAAGATGATCATACGTGTCTTTCTTTTTTTTCTTTTTTTTTTATAATTCAGAAGTTTTGTCCCTGAGTCATGGCGGACAGGAGAGCGGAGAAGTCATGTGAAGAAGCAAGCAGATCGTTAGCCAAGCAGGAGTACGAGGCGGCAGTCAGCCATAGCACGGATGCCCTGGTGGTCCTTGCACCCCAAGCCCCACCCTCCGGTGCTCCAGTCCCACCAAGCCCTTCATCCCTTGTCGCTGCCGCCGGACTCCTCCGCAGCCGTGCCCTGCTCTACCGAATTGCTGCCTTCTTGCAGCTGGTGAGGACAGTGGCTGTCTAAGCAATGTTGTAGAGCTGCAACTAAGGATTATGTTGATTCATCTGTTGATTATTTTCTCAATAAATCAATATGTTTTTTGGTATACAAAATCTCAGAAATTTATGAAAATGGTTGGTCAGTATTTCCCAAAGCCCAAGATGACGTCCTCAAATATCCTGTTTTGTTCAGAACTCAAAGATCTTCTTTTATAGAGAAGTGAACAAGCTAGAAAATGTTCACATTTAAATAGCTGAAATCAGATTTTCTTCAAAAATGAATGAATCAAACGATTAATCACTTAAAAACTAAAAAATAGTTGGTGATTAATTTAATGTTTTTCTACTAATTAATTAATCTTTGCAGCTCTACATTGTTGCTGCCCTAGCCAGCAAACAACCTTTAGTTTTAGATGACTACTTTTTTCCCTCCTCCCCTGTTCCTTTGTGGCCCACAAATTCTTTTCATTTTATATCATACCAGTCAACCACAGTTATGGCAGGAGGGGGATGGATACCCTTCTTTGAGAATCTTTAAAAATCCTAACTTTGAGACAGATCTCTGAACAGTCCTGTTACCAAGTAGAATATAATTCTCTCCCATTCTTAAATAAATAAATTATACTAAAATGAGGTATGCTGATCATTGTGCTTTAAATTCATTTTTGTACTTCTAATGACTTGGTAAATTATCATGAAGAGAATGGTAGAAATGAGAACAATAAACCCTACTTTCTTCCTGTTATGTTATCTTCCTAGAGCACTAAAATTATACCAGTTACTTAAGCCCTAAGATTATGGAAACTACTTAAGTCTATAATGATAGTGTGAGGGACTTCGCTGTGAGGCAAAGATAGCCAGCCTTGGAGCTTATGTGAAGCTCTTACCATTTAACGCAAAGTTTTCCCACTTGTCATAGTTACCACTTTTGAACTTCTTTTTTTCCCCTTCTGCCAACAGAAAAACTATGATGAAGCAGATGAAGACTGCAAACATGGTGAGTAGCATTTCAAATTGGAACCATCTGCTGATACTGTATACAGTAGTGATTTTGTTCTACCTAGTGGCAGACAAAGTGTGTTGAAGTTAGCCTAAAACCGTTTTTCCATTAATGGTATCTGCTCGCCTCGACTCGACCACGGTGCCCCGTCCCCTTTTCTCCATTGCAGATTACTACCGCCTCATGCGTGAGTCGAGCCGTGGCTGGTCGTCATAGCAGGAAACTGTCGTGATCTAACGTGACACACAAAGGTGTTGTTTTTGATTCTCGGCGTGTTGCCACAGCCAGAAGGCAGATTAATTTGTAATGAACCTGGAGGCAGCAAAAAAAAAGAAAAAGAAAACGCTGGATAAACTACAGACGTGCTCAAATTTGTTGGTACCCCTCCACAAAAAACGAAGAATGCACAATTTTCTCTGAAATAACTTGAAACGGACAAAAGTAATTGGCATCCACCATTATTTATTCCATATTTATGAAATCAGACTTTGCTTTTGATTTTTATTCAACATAATATTGTAAATAAGAAAACAAATAATGGCATGGACAAAAATATGGGACCGCTAACCTATATTTGTTGCACAACCTTTAGAGGCAATCACTGCAATCAAACGTTTTCTGTAGCTCTCAATGAGACTTCTGCACCTGTTAACAGGTAGTTTGGCCCACTCTTCCTGAGCAAACTGCTCCAGCTGTCTCAGGTTTGATGGGTGCCTTCTCCAGACTGCAAGTTTCAGGTCTTTCCATAGATGTTCGATAGGATTCAAATCAGGACTCATAGAAGGCCACTTCAGAATAGTCCAATGTTTTGTTCCTATCCATTCTTGGGTGCTTTTAGCTGTGTGTTTTGGGTCTTATCCTGTTGGAGGACCCATGACCTGCGACTGAGACAGAGCTTCTGACACTGGGCAGTACTTTTCGCTCCAGAATGCCTTGATAGTCTTGAGATTTCATTGTGCCCTGCACAGATTCAAGGCACCCTGTGCCAGGCGCCAAAAGCAGCCCCAACTAACCGAGCCTCCTCCATGTTTCACTGTAGGTATGGTTTCTTTCTTTGAAAGCTTCATTTTTTCGTCTGTGAACATAGACTGATGTACTTGCCAAAAAGCTCCATTTTTTGACTCATCTGTCCAAAGGACATCTCCCAGAAGGATTGTGGCTTGTCAATATGCATTTTAGCAAATTCCAGTCTGGCTTTAAATGTTTTTCTTTCAAAAGTGGAGTCCTCCTGGGTCTTCTTCCATGGACCCCACTTTCGCTCAAAAAGCGCGATGGTGCGATCAAACTGACGTACCTTCACCTTGGAGTTCAGCTGTTACTCTTTGGCAGTTATCCTTGGTTCTTTTTCTACCATTCGCACTATCCTTCTGTTCAATCTGGGGTCGATTTCCTCTTGCGCCCACGCCCAGGGAGGTTGTACGTTCCATGGACCTTAAACTTCTTAATATATTTGCAACTGTTGTCACAGGAACATCAAGCTGCTTGGAGATGGTCTTGTAGCCTTTACCTTTACCATGCTTGTCTATTATTTTCTTTCTGATCTCCTCAGACAACTCTCTCCTTTGCTTTCTCTGGTCCATGTTCATGTGTTGCACCAATGATACCAAACAGCACAGTGACTACTTTTCTCCATTTAAATAGGCTGAATGACTGATTACAAATGAGATATGTGTGATACTAATTAAAGAAACTAATTAGTTTGAAATATCACTATAATCCATATTTTATTATCTTTTCCAGGGGTACCACAAATGTGTCCAGCCATTTTAGAATATCTTTGTAGAATAAGCAATAATTCATCTCTTTTCACAGCTTCTTTACTTTATCCTATGACATACCAAAGGCATGCAAGTATACATGATAAAATAGCTTTTAATTTCATCACTTTTCAGGAGGAATGAAGCATTATTTCAATGAGCTGTAAGGGTACCAACAAATTTGAGCACGTCTGTATTTATCAGTAAACACGGCGGGTTTGTTCAGGACACACACACCCGTCTGTCGGTAACAATGATGACGCAGTGATTAGTGACCAATCAGTAGTCTGCAGGTTTTCACGTAACCTTTTGGTATCGTCTCAGCTCGCTTGGAACCTCAACTGAGGTAGTATTGGAAGGTTGTTCCTGTTTACTAAAAAAGAAAAACTGAAGGAAAATGCACTGTTGGATGTAACCTGTATTGTACAATTCCCTCAATAAAAAAAGAGAGGAAAAAGTACCTGTTAGCATGTACCAGGGACTTTTTTCGTAATGGAAAACCAAAAAAGGCGAGTCAAGTAGATACTGTGCAGTGGATTTCTTCAGTGTAGCAGACGAAATGTCAAATTTGGCCTCAATTCTTCGCAGAATCCTACTTATTTACTCTATTGGGTTATTGGCATTGCTTCAATTCTGCAATGTTCTAGAGAACAGACTTGAAAAATTGTATTACATATTGGACAAAACCCAAACTGTATGTACTGAATTAATTCTCTCCCTACCTTATCCTGTGTGTTCCTCATCCTGTCCTAGTCTTGGCAGAAGAGATTGCCAGGGGAGACGGTTCGCTACAGGCCAGCTTGCGCTCAATGCTTATGGATGGCAGCCTGCAGGAGGTGGCCAACATCCTCTCTAAAGCCTTGTATGGAGAGCCAATGGTATGATTATTGGACAATTTATATGTCAGCCTACATATTGACTGTAATTAGAATGTAATATGCCAAAGTACATGTAAGGCTTAATTACTGTGCCTGTAGAGGTCACAATTTACTCACTGGACATTTTCAGGGCATGGTAGGGGTTTAAATACTGAATAATAAGAAACATAACTGACTTTCAAAGTGATGCTACCATAATAGATAGTGTGCTTTATGATTAAGATAGTCATGGTGGTCTTGCAAAGTATGCTATACATAGAAGAAACATATGATCCCATAAAAAATTAATTAAAAACATTTTTCAGATCATCCAAATTATGTACCACAGTGAAGTAAATTAATATTGTTTAAAGGTTCCAAACTAATATTGGAATTATGTTCTACAAGACTTACTTCTGAATTCAAAAAGACCCACATGGAAAATAAATGTCTAAGACAAGGTGAAGTGTAGTGCCCTACTCATAACAGTGCAACTTTGTGGATGTAACAGACATACATTCTCTGACAAAAGTCTTGTCGCTTGTGTACAAATTGACCTGAAGTGCCGCTGAAATATATTTCTAATCAAGAGTATTTGTAGTAAATTTGTTCAATTTATGTATAGGCAACAAAACTTTTGTCTTGCCAAAATTTGACCTTTCTGTCTTGTTTAAATAATAAATCTTTTTTTAGTAAAACAAATTTATTTCAGTGCATTGAACATCATTGGGAGGGTTTTAGCTTTTTTTAGCTCCACTCTTCTCCTGTTTGTGTAACCATTTTCTACACACACACACACACTCACACACTCACTCACTCACTCACTCAAAGGTTGAGCTTGGTCCCAAGGTCATCCAACATTTTGTGGAAGTGTGGACAATCCAGGTCTCTCTTTATCTATAACAAAGAAAAAATATTCTGACACAGTTTGGGCTCATTATCTTTCCTCCTTTGACTACACCCCCTTTTTGATACCCACCTTTTCACACTTCTACCATAATAAGTGTTCCTTTAAATCATCCACCCTTTTGTTTTTTAATGTCGACCCAGGTGTTGTAGTGCTGTACGTCAGTGGATTTCTTTTTTACTTATTTCTCATTGTTTTCCCTCTAACGTGAGTTTTTTTCTCATGTACAACAGAACATTTTTGACAATCAGAAAGTGTGGAGTGTCATGCAAGTGTGTTATCAGTTTTTTCATTGAGTGACACTTATAAACAGCTTTTTTATATTATCAACAGCTTTTGTTAATTACAGCCTAGGTCTTTTAAGAAAAAAATCACTAGTATAATTTTTGAGCCTTAAGATACATCTACAATAGAGAATTCCTTACTAATCACCACTGAGATCCTGAAAATTCACCATATTTTGATAGGTTCTGGTGCCGGAGATAGTTACTGGAAGGAAATGTACCCAAAGAAGTGACAAATTGAAAGAGCAAGCACTTAATCTAGATAATGCATGAGGTTAGATATTTTTGTCACTTGTATTTCTTGCTAATTGGAGCTGATTGGAGCTGGAAATATTCCCACTTGTATAGGGCAGCTTTTAGAAATTGATTTAAATGCCTTGCATGTAGACATCTGGAAAGTACATGATACATAAGATTACTCCAGGCAACATCTGCCAGCTTTTTCCAAAGCAGTGGTTATCATAAAAATGTACTGAAGGCACTGATTGCAGTGTATTGGTGTAATGAAGATGCTTTTCTACCTTCTTTTACAGAATGGCATTGTCACAAAAGACCTTACCAGATTAAAAATGCTCTTCTCAGAAATAGAGGTAAGTGTTTCTGGTTGCAGGGCTACACATCTTACTGTTGTGCTTTCTTTCCTCTTTGGTCATACCTTTTTATACTTGCTGGTTATATAGATGATGGTTTAATGCTTGCAGGCGAGAGTCCTAAAGATGACTAACTTTAACACTAACTTTATTCATTTTTGCTCCTCTGCCTAGCTTGTCGCTGTTGTGGATGTATTACTTAATTGTCTGTAATAAGTCCAGTGGTCCAACTACTTGTGTCGCTACGTTAGTAGTTATAGTAATAGTAATGATCTTTTCCCCCCCATTTCTACCCACCCTGTCCGATTTTTGTCTCTGTCAGGCGATAAATAGGGAGATGGCACCAGAGTACACAGATGACCAGGAAGAAGGTGAGCAAATCTGTTGCATAAGTTGGTGTCAATACTTGTTACAGGGTTGTAAAGCTTTAGTTGTAGAGCAGTACATCCCTTAACTTGAAAAATAAATGGCGATTTGCTTGATACCGAAAAGTTCACATGTATTGTAGTACAGTAGATATTCTTCATGTTTAGAATGTCTTTATCCTAGCCATTTGGCAGCTTGGCAACACATTCTAAACTGGTTACAAGCTGAAGCTCATTTTATGATGTTTATGAAGGGTTTGGCTTAGTGGGATATTGACCATTTGGCTCTGTGTATTTACAGAGGTCCAAGATGGCTGGCAGTTTCGGCCTCCTCCCCGAGGAGTCACCAGCAGTGAGGAGTACACCCTCTGTAAAAGGTAATACATGCTGGTTGGGAATATTCACACAGTATGAGTCATGAAGAATGTATCTATTATCCAAAATAATATAAAGGGAAATTAATATGTCATGTCTACTGCTCTTTGTTGTGTGAAAGACAGGGATTTGAAAGTAAACTGACCAATATAGCTTTCAGGAAGTGAAAATATGATTCACATTACTTAATTGCCATAACCTTTTAATTTTCTCTCTCTTTACTTTTATAAACAGTATACATCCTGGATATTTGTTTGAAAGGATGATAATTCACTTGTTGAGCCTTAGACGAAGTCCTGTGAACTTTCTCTGTTTTTGAGTTTGAGTTGTCTGTCACAGCCTGTCGCAGTACAGTTGTGCTCATAGGTTTGCATACCCTGGCATAAATTTTTAAATTTTGGCATACATTTTGAAAATATGACTCATCGTGCAAAATAACTTTGTCTTTGATTCAAGCATAGTGATCGTATGAAGATATATCTTTTTGCATAGTTGTTTGGCTGCTTTTTCAGAAATAACCCAAATGGCCTGATCAAAATTTTATATACTCTAGAATGTTTTGCCTTGTTATAGGCACATAAAGTGACACACACAGGTGAAAATGGCAATAATGGTTGTTTCCCCACACCTGTGGCTTTGTAAATTGCAATTAGTATCTGTGTATAAATAGATCACGAGTTTGTGAGCTCTCACATGGATGCATTGAGCAGGCTAGATATTGAGCCGTGGGGAGCAGAAAAGAACTGTCAAAAGACCTGTGTAACAATGTATCGGAACTTTATAAAGATGGAAAAGGATAATAAGATATCCAAAGCCCTGCAAATGCCTGTCAGTACTGTTCAATCACTTATTAAGAAGTGGAAAATTCTTTGATCTCTCAATACCAAGCCAAGGTCAGGTAGACCGAAAAAGATTTCAGCCAAACCTGCAAGAAGAATTGTTCGGGATGCAAAGAAGAACCCACAGGTAATGTTATGTTATAGCAGAAAAAGGTGAAGGTTCTGGAGTGGCCATCAAAGTCTCCTGACCTTAATGTCATCGAGCCACTCTGGGGAGATCTCAAATGTGCGGTTCATGCAAGACGACCAAAGACTTTGCATGAACTGGAGGCATTTTGCCAAGATGAATGGGCAGCTATACCACCTGCAAGAATTTGGGGCCTCATAGACAGCTATTACAAAAGACTGCATGCTGTCATTGAGGCTAAAGGTGGCAATACACAGTACTAAGAACTAAGGGTATGTAGACTTTTGATCAGTGGTCGGTTCATTTTTTTTTTCATTTGAAGCTTTTATTGAATAGCATTATTTCCTCTACATTCGGATGAAGTTTTATACCCAGATACGTCATACCTGAGGGCACCCACTTAAAATTAAATTGTGTAATGTAATTTGAGTGACATGTTTGGGATATGGGCATACACTCAGATTTATTCCAATTAATCTTGTATCCTGAAAATTTTGAATATGATTCAACACACTGTAATAGAGCCGGGACAGAGACGGTCGGATCTGCTATAAAAGCTAAGATGTCATCCGCATACATATTTTTTATTGAGGTTTTCAAGTGAAGTTTCTTTAAAACTTTTTTAATTTGAATTAATGTTTTTTTTTTATTAAATCGATGTGCTCTTTCTAACAACTTGAGTGATTAACTATAATAGCGTTAGAGCCCAAATAGATGTTTTATTATTGTGGTTAAATGAATGTAATTTATGGTACTGTTAGATTGCAGCTAGTTTTGCATGGCCAGACCTATCTCCACAATGCTGTATCAGTGCTGGAGTATGTATTGGCTACACCGCTTATCTTTTCAGGGATAGGGTAAAACACCGCTCTGGCTTGTTTGTATTTATCTAATCCAATCGTAACAGTCCTAGGCGGCGCTAAGCCCCGGATGCAGCAACGATGCCCTTGCTAAATAGATAGTGGAAGGGAACGTTCCTGATGTCAGGCCTGATCCCAGTACTGTACATCTGGTAAGCCAAACTAGATTGCTGCTATACTGCCCTGTAAATACAGGGGGCTCCCTTTGTGTGCGGCAAGCGGGAAAGCAAACTGTTTTTTGGCTGCGGTGAAAATATTGTTTTTGAAAGGCTAAATGCCAACCAAGATGGATTGAAACAGAATTTTGTTGTTTTTTGTTGAGAATGTTTTCACTAAAGTTTGACTCTTGGACTTTACAACGCTCTGGAGTTATTGGAAATGTTAGCCTCATCTTTATCTGCAACTGCGCAGAAATAGAAGAAGCTGCGTGGCATTTGAATTTCAGCGTTATAAATAAAGCTTTGAAGCTTCAAACTATTTGGTACAGCCCTAGGAATGTTAGGGCTTTCAGTTCATGATTGTGACAATGCTGTTTTGTGTGTGTGTGTGTGTGTGTGTGTGTGTGTGTGTGTTGTGTCGTGGGTGTGTGTGTGTGTGTGTGTGTGTGTGGGTGTGGTGTGTGGTGGTGTGTTGTGTGGTGTGTGGTGTGTGTGTGTGTGGTGGTGTGTGTGTGTGTGTGTGTGTGTGTGGTGTGTGTTCTTCAATTGCTTATTTTGTCAATATGAAACAAAGAACTGCACAAAGATCTCACACTGGGAACTACCAAATGTTTGGTATTCTTACTGATTTCATGATGTAAAATGATTGACACCTTGTTTTAGCACCAGTTCAGCACACACATTGTCTTTGCTATAGGTACTTGGAGCAGGGTCTGTGTCGGTACGGGGCCCAGTGTACATCAGCCCACTCTCAGGAGGAGCTGATGGAGTGGCAAAAGCGCTATGCGTCACGCCTCATCCGCCTCAAACAGCAGCAGGAGAGCAAACACTTCACTGAGAACTACATGGAGACCCTGATAGAGAAGTGGATGAATTCCCTCTCCCCAGAGAAAGTGGTGAGTGCTTGCAAACTCAAAAGTGACTCAATGAATATAAAACAGACAAAATACCGTGCCAAGGTAAGGGTTCACTTCCTAGAAAGGCAAACCCAAATACGACTGTATGGTACTGTGATTTTATTGAAAGCCTCTGCAAACCTTCCTAACCCCCTCACCTTATAACTATATAGTGGGGGCAACATCAACAACCTCGTACAACCCAGCAAATAGCTTTTTTTAGTTAGATGTTGAGTAGTAATTTTTAAATTTACCAGTTCTGTTCATGTGCTCTCCTATTAAGACGGTTACATATAAATATACACCCCCTTGTTTTCACTTGCGTATTGTCATTTAAAACACATACAACATTTACAATATATATAACTTCAAGTAATAAAGCACCAGGCTTTTTAACTTATCTTGTACACACACTGTAAGTAAGATGCACTGCCCATCTGAACTGACTTTGTTTCACAGGGATCATCTCTCATCATGTTCACTGTTCAACTGGCTACTTCAGGCTGCAGCCGACAGTACACATTGCATATCATTTGTTTGTTAAAGTCTTTATTGATTTGGGGACAATGACATGGCTGGACAGCTAGCCTGTCTTGTTGTGTAAACATACTGTCTAATTATACTCACTGATTGTCAACCTTACACAATGTTATTGACTTTGACTCTTGCTAGCATAACGTTTGCTTTCTGGCCTGTAACCGAGCCATAAAGTTCTATGAGCTGACTAGTAATATCTCCCATTGCCAAGCTTTGCAAGTTGTATCTAGGGTCCGTCCGATTTACTGGAGCAGTGGACAACATTTGCATTGCAAAAGAACCTTATGGGATGGAAATGCATGTTCTAGGTATTGGTCAAACCCTCAGAAGTTACCAGGAAAACAGTTATTATTTGAAATATTTTTAAATTGATTGTAAAACACATTTAAATATAAATGAATGGTCTTAAAAAAAAATCTTTGGCAAGTTACCATAGTATAAACTTGTTGATGCCCTTAGAGTTGTCCCATATGAGGTAATTTATTGACTTTGACAAAGGCAACTGTTCTGGCCTCACTGTCGTCCATTAATTCCTGATAATTGACACGTTGTCGAGCATTAACTCTTATATACTTGCACAGCAGGAGCAAAGTATCTAGTTTTTTTGACAGGCTTCTACTTGCAAACGATTTCGGAGTACAGTTGCAGTGATAAATTCTGTCTAACCATGTGTGTTTTTCCCTCCAGCTAAGTGACTATTTAGAAGGAGTGAATGTAGAAACCAGCTCCAGCCTCTCTGTTACCGTCACCACCAAAATGTCCTCCCACTCCTGGACCTTCTCCTTCTTGTGCAAGGTAGGATGAAATGTTGAATACCAAGCATCTACATACTCAAATCTTGTCTTTGTCTAACCAGATGATTTTTCAGCATGACACTGAAAAATGAGGCAACATTCTGCACTGATCTCACCCGGCAGTGATAGTTTGTCCTGATCATCTTTTGATTATGTGAATGTTCTGATTATCTTCCTATCTCTTTCTCCTTGACTAGCCGGCTAGAAAGCTGTACCGCATCGCACTGCTCTATGATGCCCACCGACCACACTTCTTCATCACAGGTGTATCAGCTGGGGACCGACTTCAAGCCCTTCCCAAAGGCTGTCAAGAGTGGACTCCAGCAGAGGAAACAGCAGGTATGTATCGTTAAGATTAGTTTTGTCTACAATAGATTTCCAGATAATTGCATTTACACTAAACTTTGTTGTTCTGACAGTAGCAGCAGACAATGGCCTGGACCACTGTCTCTACAAGGTTGCAGTGGGATTCAGCACAGAAATCTTTGGTACCTTCCGACAGACCGTTGTTTTTGACTTCGGCTCAGAACCTGTGCTGATGCAGCGGATCATGGTGGATGCTGCCTCTATTGAAGGTATGCTAAAAGCAATAAGGTCATCTAGAGGTTTTCGAAAAGTTTTGTCACCGCATATAGTGCATTTATATTTAGGAATCCTGAATTTTGGATAGTTATACTTTTTTTGTATGTTGTAATTTTTAGTGTTTTACGTTTTTAAATATTTTAAGAAATTGCTTTTTGTGTAGATTACAATTGGTTAAATAAGCACTTACAGAAATACATGTTGTTAATCACCCTCTTGTCCCTTAGTCCTTAAGTGTGTAGATGTATTTTTGTTCTGGATGCAAACATAACGCATACTTTGTAGGAACAAATTTCCCCTTTGGGAACAAAAAAAATCCATCTACACTTTGTTCCCAGACCTTGAACACCTGATGGCAGCCAGGCAGCAGCTCTTGATCACTGCAAAGCGCTGGGACTCTTCCTGTAAGACCATCGTAGAATTCACACCAAATGAAACGATGGCAGAACTGGAACGTGGCCTTCTTTCCCGCTATCAGATCCCTCTGTCGGCTGACCAGCTCTTCACCCAGTCAGTCCTGGACAAGACTCTGACCAAAGACAACTACCAGGCCCGACTGCATGACCTGCTCTACATAGAAGAGATTGCACAATATAAGGAAGTTAGCAAGTGAGTATACATGGTTTCTTATAACTCGCATAGTAAAAATAGATTTTCCATAACTGTACATATTAAAGCCTAAATGACACTGATTGATATGTGAAAGTTTAAAAGCATCTAAAAGCAATATATCAGCACATTCTTAAATTAAAATGTAACTACATATAAACTTGTGATAAGTGTAAGTAAGTGTCCAGGCTCTAAGGCATATGCCAAAAAGTATTAGATTGGAATGCTTTCAGTTGAGAAAGCAGGTCAACATTAACTGGTATAGGATTTAAATAATTCTAGCCAAGGCATTTGCAAGCTGTGTGTTACTATTTCAATTAAATCACATATGTTTATTGCAGACTAAAATTAGTATGAATTTGCTGTGCACTGCTAAAAATAGGTTGATAATAGTATAGCGTTAGTAATAGCCTGCTTGGTGATATTACATTTATCAAGTAGGTAAGCAAACCAGATCCTAATTCTCCACTGATGGAAACATCTCCAGGACTTTAATTATTCCAACCCTGGAAAAGTATGTCAGTAGATTTTTATTTGATAAACAAATTAGAAAGTTGTAAACAAGAAAGAAAGGGGGGGAAAAAAACAGGATGTTTCTAGGCCAAAGCAGTAAAATGTGAAATCCTTAGTTAACAGAATACATGATAAATCTGTAATGACAGAATTGTCACATGTCTCTAATATGTACAGTCACATCTGATGCGTCCTATTTATGGTGCTAATTTAAAACCATCTGTGCTGTGCTGCGTTGACAGCAAGAACTAATGCAAGCTACTGATGTTTAATTTAACCTTCACATTTGAATGTAAGTGCATCAGTAAAAATAAAAATGTGATATAGGAAATGCCATACCAATATGGACCTTGTCTGAGGTTGAGTGGTATAAATATTTTGAAATGAGATGTCAACCCACCACAAGGTGTCAGGCACGACCTTCTCTCTCTCTCTCTCTCTCTCTCTCTCTCTCTCTCTCTCTCTCTCTCTCT
>NC_045734.1:19344960-19345752 GCF_008692095.1 Etheostoma spectabile | reverse complement strand
CTCTGTCTCTGTCTGTCTGTCTGTCTGTGTGCACCCTGGGGTGTGTATCTCACACACAAATTGACTCGCACTTTCAGTGTCCTCACCTTGGAGGAATATAATGTTACCTAAGTGTGATGCTAATTACTGGTGAAATTACAGTAAATGCTTAATGACTCAAAAAAATTAAGCTACTTTTTAGGTTCCTCACCAACAAGGTTTTCATTAAGTGACCTTAGATTGTGATTTACATTTAGATTGTGAAGAAGGCTTTTACAAAATGACAGTAAATATGATTTACTTTGTATGATTCGCATTGGCGTATGACGATAACAGGCTTCAACCATCGGCTTTCTCACCATCGCCACTCTGTGGTCACTATAACCGTGCATAGCTGTTTTTAAGTTGTGTAATATTCTGCCAATATTAGTAATGATAGGCAGGTCATTATGGCACCACTGTGGTGAATCAAGGTTTAGAGAATGTCCAAATGTCTGAAGCATGCATGCCTGATGAACTTGGAAATGTGGTAGGACTAAGAAGAAACCTGTTATCATGCATTTTCAGTTGGAAAGCAGGACTTTTTCCATTTTGATGCACTGACTTGTTTGGTTAATAAGTCAAGACAATCTTTTCTTAAGAGAAAATGTATAATACTGGCAAGAGTGTGAATATACAGCAACCTATGTATGAATAGGTAGCGAAAGGCTGAATTTCCTGAAAGCAGAACAATACCAGGGTAAAGATGCCTTGTTACCTTGGTATAAGTTTGTCAATAACATTCCACAAAACAGTATTGTGATTGCTGTAAAA
>NC_045734.1:19342399-19344950 GCF_008692095.1 Etheostoma spectabile | reverse complement strand
AAAAAATACATTGATTTATAAGCTAAAGCTAGAGGCCTGAAAAAGCCTAACCAAATGTCCATCTTTTTCCCCTCCCCAGGTTTAACATCAAAGTGAATCTACAGCTGGTCACCAGCTTCATGCTGACAGGCATTTCTGTCGGAGCCAAGTATGCCCAGAATGGACAACTCTTTGCACGCTTCAAACTCACTGAAACACTTTCTGAGGTAACTGGATTGGTTAATTTTGTAATTGCAACAAACTTGCAATAAACAACATTGGTTTCTGCTTTTTCAATTTTAAGTACTGCAGCTACTTATTTGTTGCACTTAGAGCCCCAAGGTGTCAGCTAGCTAGCTCTCCTGAACAGTTTCCTTTTCCTTACCTCAGGACACATTGGCTGGACGGCTAGTGATGACCAAGGTAAATTCAGTTCTGCTGCTGCCATTTGGCCGTGAGGGGGTCAGCAGCCACCCGCCTCCTGGGGTCAAAGAGCGTGTTTACGAAGCTGTGATCGAGGAGAAGACCAAGGACTACATCTTCCTAAGGATCTGTAAGGACTGCTGTGAGGAGCTGGGGCTGCTACCTGACAGAGAATTACAGGTATGATCTGCACCAAGGGAAAAGTAGAAACTTTTGTGCTTAAGCATGAGGCGTCCCTATACTGCTGTCACAATCACATATTGAGTAGGAGTGTTGGATTGACATCAGTGGAAAGGGCAGGCGAATGATCTCTTAACACATGCAATATCTTTGTACTAAGAGATTTTAGTTAGCATCCATTTCAGGATTCCCTCCACCCTGATGCTTTGGCCTCTAAAAAGGGTTAAAGTTTAACATATTGATTAGCATTTTTAACAAAAAGTTGCAGGACAGAGGAGGACTATCTTTCCAGGAAAGCCTGTGTGTTCTTGTGTTTCTGTGTAGTATTGACTGCACTGTTATGTGTCTGGTTCTTTGTTTCTGAGAAATTTCCCTTCATTGAATGACTCTACCTTTGGCAGCTGATATGCTTCTTCCCATCTGCAGAACGTCAGCAGATGAAGCAAGTGGTTGTGTTAACAGTTATCAAAACAACCCTTATCCTATCACTGTGGGAGCATAATCTTCATATTTGTCTGCATACGCTGATTCTGCCTGCTTACATGATGCAATTTTATTTACCTGTCTCCTCTGTTGGTTCTCAGAATAATTCACACTACCTTGATGTTTCATGCTCTTCTAACTTTGGCATATCTGACTTTTCTTTTCTTGTATTCATTGTTTCTCACTTTCTTGCTATGTCTTTTCTCCCCACTTTTGCTACCTAATGTTGAAGTTTTTAATCTCTTTTTTTTCTTTCCTTCTGATTTTCAAACCTCTATCCTAAAGACATTGTACACTTTACAGTACACCTGCTAGGAGCCAGTATCTGTTAGCATGATGATGAGGCCTTCCAGCAGTGGAAACAAAATCTTAGTGATGAAATAAAACTGGTTTAAGCAAAGGGATTAAATAGAAATGTAGGCTGCCCAAGACATTAAGGTAAAGCTAGACAAATGTTTAGCTGTGCCATGGTCGGTACTAACTAAACATGGCACACAATTGCATTCATATTCGTTGGAGTGCTGTCCTAATTGCTTTTTAGATATTGTTTTGTGTAGAACATAATTTAATTTGAGCAATTGTACTTTTAAGTATTTTAAAACTATTCATAGATAAAATGCACAAATTTTATGTATTTCATTCGTTAGGTTTAATTAATGTGGGTTCTTTATAACTATTGATATTTTTTGGTCTGTACACCCACAGCCCTGTCAGATGAACTCACGCGCCCCCCATCAATTCTCAACGTGTTCCAAATGTATAACATTATTGATAAGTGGATATCGTTAATTTTATCATCCAAATGAACTGTCAGTATTTGGGTTAGGTTGGTCAGGAATCAAAACTGAATAATTCCCATTTTATCCAAAATTATACAACCCGAACAAGAACGGTTTTGATTTAAATAGTTGATTAAATTCCAATGTTTTGCTCATAACATAGTATCCTTGGCCTGTAGATGGATATAGGTAAGTGGGTTGATTGCATTGACTGCTTAGTGAACTCTTGGTATTGCCTCTGTGTCAGGTGGAGCTCCAGTTCCAGCTGAACAGGCTGCCACTCTGTGAGATGCACTATGCCCTGGATCGCATCAAAGAAAATAACATCCTTTTTCCGGACATTGGCCTTGTCCCCACCATCCCTTGGAGCCCTAACAGGTGTGTATTTCACCATGAACACAATCGCACACGTTTCAATGTTGAGGGCTGATTCATAAATTAGTTTTACATTAAAGGCTGCCCTCAATATTTTATTCTGATTATGGTTTCCACCTCCTGGGGGCATGGTGTCTCACTCTATTGCGTTAATGAGAACTCTGGGATACATTACTGCCTTGAAAAGCTTTACTTTGCTTTACACACATGGCAGACTGTTTCATGTTGCTGTGTGGAAAAGGGGACCTTCCTTCATATTGCAGATGAAGAGTGAAGACTTAAATATAAGATATCTGCCAATAAATAACTTCCATTCATATATATATATATAT
>NC_045734.1:19341392-19342389 GCF_008692095.1 Etheostoma spectabile | reverse complement strand
ATATATATATATATAAATTACAGGTAGGGATCTAACGGTATGAAAATTTAACCTTACGGTTATTGTGACCAAAATTATCATGTTTTTGGGTATTATTTCGGGATTTTTAAATTTTACTTACAACTCCAACATCAAGTTGTATTTGACGTTGCATGTGATGTTGGATGTACTTCTGAAATAAAAGAAAGTAATAATTGGACTTACTATGAACCTTATTTACCAAACTAAATGTTATGGCCACCAACATCAAGAAACAATACTAAGAATTACCTTAATTTATCTGTAATAAGTAACAAATGTAATAAATTGCTCAGTAACACAAACTGAGAATAAGCCATATCTATTACAGCACACATACCCATAATGGAGCAAACAGTGTAATACACCTTTTAATAGCTAAGCATGTGGCTCCGCAGGCTAGTCTGTTTACTGGTGATTGCACCTCGCTAGCGCGAACAACCTGAATATCAACACGTAGCGGCACAAGTAATATTAAACAATCTGCACATCTATCAGCTATTTAATAAGAAACACAGCAACAGCAATATAATCAAGGCGATTAAATAAATGTCACGTGATAACACAGGCTAAACTTCCACATAGTAGCAGAACACTTATTGAAGATAATGAGGCAGTCTGTGGCAAGCTACAGAGTAGTTAAAACTTACGTTCTGGGCCCACTTCAACAAAACGGGGGAAAAAGAGAAAAAAGTCGTCTGCTAGATTCTGTCCCCTTCTCCCGTCTGAGCGCTGCAACTTCAGAAGCCTCCAATGAAGCTGGGAAGGATTAAACAAAGAGGTTTCACACCATGGCAATCTGGATATTTTAAATGAAAAGGATAATTGTTATAACATTTCTGCCGTGGTTTACAGTCACACTGGTAATCGCTGCAACCCAAATTCAAAATTGACAGGTGTCTTGCCACGGGCACGAGTAAGTGCGGTGCTAAGTTTGACGTTGTTTGAATTAGAAATGCAAAAGATATCTTTAAATATA
>NC_045734.1:19341061-19341382 GCF_008692095.1 Etheostoma spectabile | reverse complement strand
TATATCGGTAAAAGAAGCACACATTGGTTTTTGCCGCTGGCCTCTCACCCTGAGGACCAGAGACGTAGAGCAGCAAAGCTTTTGCAGCTAAAATGTGACACCTCAGACCCACAAAAATGTGCAGAGTAGCACTACTTTGGGCTGTCTTTGACTTTGAATAAACAAACGGCAATTCCAAAATCTCAGGACGTTTCAGAATTCCACCCATGCAAAGCACAACCAGACCAAAAAAAAGAGAGTGCAGACAGAGTGTGATCCCGCTTATTGGGGTCCTTTTGTAAGTCATTTTGGGGTGCAATTTGGTTTTGATGAATTCTACAA
>NC_045734.1:19336400-19341051 GCF_008692095.1 Etheostoma spectabile | reverse complement strand
CCACAGGCCAAGTAAGCGCCCGTTCCAAACGGGCACATTTTTCAATGGGCATTGTACTAGTTATTTTAAATGTGAGGGAACACAGCATGTACACATATTCATGCAAATGAAAAACTGCTAATCCTAAACAGGTACTGAAGAGAAATTCCTTTTAATACCTGCACATCACATTACCTTGACAAATACCCCAACAGAGGGGAGACCACATCAATTTGAGCAGTGACCAACATCCTTTGCCTTGCTGGTTTATTGACCAAAGCCTTAAATAATTGCCCTTGGTTTTCAAGGCTGCTGCTTTATCTAGTCTCTAGAATATGATTGATGTAGACTTTTGTTTTAATTGGAATTTGGATAGTAAGGGTGTTTTACTAAATGGGGGATAAGGAGTGAGCTGACGTTTAAGCGCACAGTTTTCAGAGTTTCTTTATGGGGGTGTTTGTATTTTAACATTAAAACAAGCAGATGTTTTAATATCAAGACACACTTTAGCACTTCCACCATGAAGTATATAGTGGATAAAAGCATTGCATCTTGGTTTGTGGCTGTTCCATAGTAGTAGTCATTTTATAACTGATGAGCACACTCAGTGACAAATTAAAGGTAGAGCAGTGACTGTTTTCTAAACATTAGTGAGAGGCCATAATGTCTATTCCTATCCACATCTTTCACCTTAGTAATTAAGAAAATGACATTTAGACCTAAGCAGTGGGGAGTTTACTGATGCCATGTTGAAACAATACAACCCTACATATGTTTAATGGTCATTTGGTACTATGATTAAAAGTTTTGTACCTCTGGCATGAAAAAGACTGGCGTCAAATAGCCTTTGCCTAGTTTTGACCAATAACGGTGTTAGATTTCGCAATGGTATAATAGTTTAATAGCAACCAATTTTATTTCATCAATCAGTAACCTGTATGGTGGCAAAATGTGTAAATAGGCTTACAGTTTTAATACATCATTATTAAAAATATCAATCGGACTTCATTCACTTTTTTGACAAACTCCTGGTTGTTAGATTCTTCACCAGAGCTATTAGCTTGCAGTAGTGTCTCAGCTTGCATCTTTTCTTCTTAGTTTTTATGCCAAAATGCAGTAAATTAATCTTGAGTAGAGAGAGGGTTGATTTGCTTATCTCACCCTCGATTGTATTTGTGGAGAAAGTACATTTGGCATAAAAGAGGGTTTTCGTCACTCCTTAGAGTACCCCTTGCTCTCACCCATCCTTCTGTTATAAAAAGGTATACACACACACAAACATATCTCTCAGCCCCCAAACTATGTTGCAGTTGGAGCTCAATCAATTGGTGTTAGTGGATTGACAGCTTTAGGGGATGCAGTCCTCATAATGAGGACAATGATGCTAGAAGACAAATGTGCACACAAATACACACACACACACACACACACACACACACACACACACACACGTGCGCTCTACATACACAATACCTCAGTCTCATGAGTATGTGTATTAAATCCCATATGTGCGTCCCTTTCTTCTAACCATTTGTATTCTTTGAACACATACACCTACCCCTGTGAACTAGTTAATATGGACTGATGTTTCCACAAATGTAAGATTGACCCTCAAAGTACAAGCTGCAATAGGTAGGCACAGCTTATTTGTCTATATTCTGAGATGTGTACGTTGCCTTTATTTATGAATTTCTGACTTATAAGGCTATAGAGCATAATGTAAACACTCAGGGACTGACTGGGTAGTGACCTTTTGTTCAACCTCCGTCACTTCTTACCCACTTTGTACCCCTGTTGTTTCCCTCCCTTCAGTCTCTACGCATATTTGATTTTTCCCTCTATGTTGTTACATCCACTTACATCTACACCCCACCATCTCCCTGGTGACACAATCTGTTTTCAATTGAGTCTATGTGTGTGCATACATTTTCTGCTATTCTGCAATCATTTTTCTTTCACACTTTATCTCTGCCCTACTGAAGTTGACCCCCCCTAGTTCATTAAAAGTTATTAGAATCTTCCATCTTCCATCCGCCCTCAGGCAGTGGGACGAGCAGCTGGATCCCCGTCTGAATGCCAAGCAGAAAGAGGCCATCTTGGCCATCACCACACCGGTCACTATTCCCCTGCCCCCAATCCTCATCATTGGGCCCTACGGCACCGGCAAGACCTTCACCCTGGCACAGGCTGTCAAGCACATCCTCCGCCAGGACCAAAGCAGGTCTGTTTGTTTTTTTGTTTCAACATCTGTTTCATCATTTTTGAACAACAAGCAGGACATATGCAATTCCTTTCCTGCGTTTTAAACCTTCAAACTCTATTATCTCTTGTCTCCCAACATATGATTATTTAGCTGCTTCATTTTTTTAACATAAGACTTCACAATACTTTCATATAAATACTGTATATCAATCCACATGTTTTGTGTTTTTCATCTTTAAAAAGTCTTTATCCAGAAGAAGGCGTTTTAAAGGGTGAGGTTCTCTTATCAAGGTAGTCTTAAATTTTGGCCAGTACAATAATTTATTTGTAACTATATTGTACAAAGCAAATCATTTTCATAATAATGCCGCTTTGGTTTATTCTTCAGAAATTATGTTTGCACTGATTTCTGGGAGCATTGGCCTCTTCCCCTCCAGCACTTGAAAGGTGTTTGGTGTAAAGATGGAAAGAAATGTGTGTGTGCGTGCATGTGTAAAATTGTCATCATTCTTAAAAGCTTCAGATGGCAAGGGAGGTCAGTCAGAAGGTGTGAGTGATCTTGCAGGGGTTGCTGGGCTGTGCAGTGGCCTGTGTTTTAGCTTCAGGGCAGTGGTAGCCTTGGGTTTGCCATTAAAAGTTCAAGAAAACACTGAAGTGTCAAGCTGGTGTGTGTGTGTGTGTACTGTGCGTACTGTGTGGGCGTGCATACTTAGGGGTGTGCATGTGTCATCACTCGAGGACAAAGAGTGCTGGTCATTTGAACAAATTTGTGTCATTTGGTTGATGCACACGGTTAGTTTGATTATCATGCATTTCCTTTTGCCAGAATGCATTTTCATGCAAACCCTAATCTGATCAATCAAGTTATGTTACTTCAGTGGGCCACTCAGTGTTGCGTAACAGTAAAACATTGCAATATTTTGTTTCATTATTATTTTTCATCATAGTTAGCTGTCTCATGTGTACAGATACCTAATGGCAATTCTGCAATTTAGTGTGTTAGACGCAAAACAATATAGCACAAGCACATAAACTGTTCCCATGTCTTAATAAATAATGAATGCAATCCCTCGGACAGTGTCTCCTGAACAGAAGCTAACATTTCGTGTTTCTAAATAAGGGAGACAGGCTTGTATATATGTAATGTAAAAGGAAAAACTGTGTGTAGCAATGTAATATTCATTCCTCTTTTCACTTTGTATAAATTTAATATTTTATTTTTAGGATGAATTATAGATATTTTAAAAGCCAAGACAAGAGGGAGTGACCCCTGTGAACGTTTGCTGCCTGTACATCATACTGTTAAAATGATGAAGATGGGGTATACAGTTGTGTTCAAAATAATAGCAGTCCAGCATCACTAACTTCATAAATCATATGTTTGTATGCTGAAGAGGAAATGCCTTTGAAATGGGTCTTTCAACAAGGCAATGACCCAAAACACACAGTAAGCAATCAACATCTTTGCTCCAGATGAACAAGATTGATGTAATGAAGTGGCCAGCCAAATCCCCGGACCTCAATCCCATAGAATACTTGAGGGGTGACAAAAATGTTGTTTCTGAAGCAAAACCCAGTAATGCAGAGAAATTGTGGAATATTGTTCTATTGTCTTGGGCTGGAATACCTCTTCACAGGAGCCAGAAGTTGGTTGACTCCATGCAACACAGATGTGAGGCAGAAATAATGGTTATGCAACTAAATATTAGTGCAGTGATTCAAAGTAATAAAGCAAACCCTTGATACATATTTTTTCAGTTTATACAGTAAATGTTTGAGTTTTTAAAGAAAAATGCAAATACTGCTTTTTTTTTATACAGTTTAAATTTTCCTTTTTATTCACTTTCTGTAAAGGTATAACACAAACTTGATCAATTTTGGTCATGTTTTGATTTGGAATTGAATGTGCAGTGCTCCCGATGCATTGATATTATGGAATAAAAAGCTACTCTAAGGATTTTCAGCATTATTCACCGTTTAAACACACTGCTATTAATCTGAACACAGCTGTAGATTAGGCCTGCACAATTCACGGACAAATATTAATCATGATTTTTTTTGCTTAGAATTGATATCACAATTCTCTGCCACAACTTTTTTTTTTTTACCATGACAAAACAAAACAAAATTGGCTATACCAAACATTTTGGCACCTATAGCACATTGCGCATCACCACAAGCCTGTAAACATAGAGGCCTCAATGAAGAGAAGGGGAAGCATTGCAGCACTTGGAGCACTTTAATGAGCCCTATAATGCTAATTTTCATGTTCATAATTGTATTTTGAGGTTGTACCAGGATAGGTTTACATGGTTTCATTTTCAAAAAACACCATATTTTTTATTGTACTGCACATTGCTGCAGACCCTGTTTTCACCCTGTGTGTGTTTAGGTCTTTGTTTTAGCTACATTGTGAGACATCTCACTTCTATACTATCTTTGTTGGGAGTCGCACATGCGCAGTAGCTAG
>NC_045734.1:19336154-19336380 GCF_008692095.1 Etheostoma spectabile | reverse complement strand
TAACTCTTTCTCCAACTTTGGTCAGTACAAGGCAGGATTAGCTTGGAGACTTTTTCTAATCGAGGGCACACTTACAGAACAGGGACATGTAAGTAGTTCTTTTGGAGGTTATGGTGAACTTTTAGTCTTATGGTGTTTTATTATTGCTTGTTGATTTTGTTCTATTCTTGAAACTGTTTTTAACTCCTTGCTACTGTACCACTTTGAGATTTCAATTGAAATGTAA
>NC_045734.1:19309733-19336144 GCF_008692095.1 Etheostoma spectabile | reverse complement strand
AAATAAAATGTATTATTATTATTGTTATAACTAGTGTGTGTTGTAACAGTGTTTTGCCATTGTGAATGAGCTAGCATGCTACGGTTAGCCACGGTTAGCCAGTCACAAATTAAATAGTGAACAGGGTTAATCGTGATAGTGATTTTATAACGATTAATCGTGCAGGCCTACTGTAGATCGTAGTGAAGTGTACCCAATGTGTTATTGTAAATGTTCAAAGCTTTCCCTGCTTATCTGTTGCTATGATGTTTCACCAATGTTTAAATGGGAACCGTGAAAGACCCCTTTGCAAAGCTCTGTGTAACAAGTAACTGCTTTAAATCTTCATGTTGTGGAATACATATAAAGATGGTTTGTGTTTCCTTTATTGCTTGTAATTTTTCTTTTATAGTATGCACAGTATGTATTTTAAAGCATGTTGAGCAGAGGAGCATTTTATGTAAATACGTTCTTGTAAGTCCAGTCAGAGATTTATATTTGATTTAAAGCTTTAAGGCACAATACAATGTGTTGATAGGTTGATGGACCGTATCTCTCTAACTGGCTTTGTATCTGACGTACAGCTTAACGTAAAAAAGTGTTTTTATTCCAGTCATACAAATTAAAGGGAACCAGCCCATAAAGGCATGTTAAAGGTTAAGGTTCCCCCCAAGTAACGACAAAAATGTTAATACTTGGCTCTTGTGGTATCTAATCAAGTGGATAGTTTTGGATTCATGTGCCATGGTTTTGAGATCTCTACCACTGAGTAGCGCAGAAATTGTCATGTTTTACGTCTGACTTTGTCTTTTGTCTCTACAGGGTCCTGATCTGCACCCACTCCAACAGTGCGGCCGACCTTTACATTAAGGACTACCTTCATCCTTACGTCGAAGCAGGAAATCCGCATGCCAGACCTCTCAGGTATGGAAGAAAACTTACTTAGACGTAACGCCTACAAGCAGAAACATGCTTTATGTGCTTTGTGTATTTGTGCACAACAGTTAAAATATGCAATAGTGCCTTAAAGGAAACTTAAGCTTATAAAGGTATATTTTAACATTTGTTTGCATTTGTATGTCCTATTTGCAGGCTGCAGCTCATTAAAATTTTGAGAGGCACTTTGTGCCCTCTTGTTTTTTGTGTAGTTGCAGACATTCCAATAGTATATACTGTATAAAAAATGAACACTTTTTGCATCCTTTTAAAATACAGATCACTAGTTGCACATTTTAGGTCTACAGTCCCCCAAAGCATTATGATGTAATAATAACTTATAACAACTTGTTTCACTAGTCAATTGCTGTTAAATGACAAAAAGAAGAACCACTAGATGGAAGAAGGGTATTTTACAATAACCTTGAATGCACCATGAGCTTAAGAGTTGCAATTGATTGCACCATTAAGTCCTTTCTGTGTGTTCTCCGACAACAGCGATAGTGGGCCAGTGGCCATGATTCAGCTAGTCTACTCTTTGTCTATGGCTGCAGACTGTTAACTAACCCGTGTTAGAATCCTTTCAAGTAAAATATAGCCATGTTTTACACAGTTTAGCTGTCATCATTTTAACTGGGCTTAAGCTAACAGTAGGCTGGCGTTGCTTGCTGCCAAATGTAGTGTTGACTAGCATCACGTGCAGTGATGCTTCTGTTGTCTCTAACGTCCGTTTCGGAACACCAGAGAACAGTGTAGGCATTAAAGTAGCACTGAAATGAGGCATCGTAATCTGCATTGTCATTTGGTCCAGTAGAGATCAGCCACATAAGAACGGATTTCGGTACCCAACAACAGTCAGTAGCGCCTAGTACCAAACTTTGATACTTTTTAGGCACCGACCGATTTGCCTCTATAGCAACGAGTATGGAAAAATGCCTTGTCATTCAATATCAAATTTCAATACCTAAGGAATAAATCTCATCCCTGTCAGTAAGCTAAAAAGCATGCAGCATGCTTGTATCTATCTAATAATGCTTGTGATTGGCTGTCTAAAAACATTACATGATGCACAGAGATACAGTGTGTAACACAGGTATAAATGAGCTAAAAAAAAAGATTTATATTAAATGTGTAATGTTATAATTTATTTTTGTTAAAATGGATTTGACTAAATTTATAGTGAAAAACATATCATTCAGGAACTTGTACCATTGTCACGCTATCAGTATTGGTACTGGTCTAGAATTTCTTTTAAGAATACCTAGCCTCACTAGTCAGTTCTCTGGTATGAAAAGTTAGTTTTTGAATTTGTCCGCTGAGACCATTGTAGCTGGAGAGCCCCTGCATGACACCCACTCATCTCTACATCAACTGGATTACGATTATTGAAAAGCCTGCTGTCAGAATGATACATCCAAATTAAACAGAGATTGTTCTATGGATGGACTGTTTTTGCCTTACAGCAGTGACAGGCAGGCATTTGCTACCTTTTTAGAGATGTAACCCCAAAAACTGTCCTGCTTTTAGAAACTCAGCTGAAGGCAACACACACACACAAAACACACACACACACACACACACACACACCACACACACACACACACACACACACACTGATACACAACTTTGTTATACTGCATTAGTTACTTCTAATCACATTTCAGCAAAGTTCACAAACGACAGAAAAGCATTGTCTTCCATGACCAGCCAGGGCCTAACATGACAGCTGCGTGTTTGTTATGCAAACCCTTGTTATGCCTAGGGACCATGTGGGCAATCAAATGACTTGTTTCACATTAGTGGGCAGTCTGATTTCAATGGGTTTCAGTTTAAATTCCTCCATAATCACTGTAGCAATTATTATTTGGGATAAGTCGACTCAGTCAAGAATAATTTTAATATTTAGTGTCCCAGAAAGACTGACCAATATCCCAAGGAGGCAAGGGCTTTCCTTCCATTTGCCATTTTGATGTTTTGTTCTCCCTGCAAAATATTCAATATCTTATAGTTTGCCTTGTGTGGATTGAAACAGAAAGACATGAAATATGTTTATGCCAAAATATGCCTTAAAATGATTTGTAGCCAGTCATCAACCAATTTAGTTGATTTAGGAGTTTCCTCCAAGACTCGAGTAGTAGGGTAAGCGTTGTATACTCAGATCTAAAGTGTTGTTCCTTTTTTATCGTGAAGGAAGTGAGGTCAGACAGACACACAATGCTACTTCTTTGTTGTCATGTTTTATGTGTACTTTTAATGGAACCATAGTGTTGATGTCACTGCGTGCTATTAATGGGCAATAATACCATGCAGCTACAAGTCCTGTTGCACTTTTACTGAGTGAAAGTGGGGTGAAAGGTATGTGAAGCAAAATGTATTTAATTTACAATGCAGGTTTATACCGCAAATAAGATATGAAGGGGAACATCAGACTCACAAAGTAATTGCTCTTGTCCTCCGTGGGTAGTATCTCTTTCTCCTGACATTTCTTTTTTGTCTCTCGCTCTCTCTCCAGGGTATATTTCAGGAACCGCTGGGTGAAGACAGTTCACCCACTGGTTCAGCAGTACTGTCTCATCTCCAGCACACACATCACTTTCCAGATGCCCACAAGGGAGGACATCCTCAGGCACCGCGTGGTGGTGGTGACCCTTAGCACCTCCCAATACCTCTGCCAGCTTGACTTGGAGCCCGGTGAGTCATATTAGAAGATATGTAGTCATTTCAAGTGTAATAAGGCTGCCAAGTGATGGTTGTGGTGAACAACCATTGCCCTTACCAGCTTTCATTCTTTTTCCCTATAAATTTATAAAATTAAACACTTTGTTTCAACAGATTCAAACTATAGAGCATAATAAAATAATAAAAAACATAATATATGAATATAGTATAATAAAGTCCAGGCATTTACAAAATTCGGGGGAGCACTTTTAAAAAATAGAAATTTAGTGCTTATTGTAATGCTGCTGAGTTTTAATATTAAATGAGCTTGGATTAAAATGTATACTGTTATTACCACCCTGTGCAAACATCATTGCAATAATTATTATTATTGTGTTAATTGGTAATGTTAATTTTGACAGCCCTAATTTATATGTAACAGTGCTGGTGTGTAAGTGTATGTTAGAGACAAAGTTCTGATCAAAGACACTTGCAAGACCATTTTAAAAATAAAAATCCTTTTTAAATCAATATTTCTGCTCATACAGAGCTAATAATGCAGATCAGCAGATCACAAATGGGGAGAGAGAGGAAAGAGAAAAAGGGGATCACAAACACGGAAGAGGCGAGCCTGTATCACTGTAATTTGGCAGCCAAAGGACAATAATACAATTATCTAAAATGAATGTCACATTTAATTATAATTTCATGAGCACAAAAAATTTAAATTTGTTAAATAAACCCCCCTAGAAATGAAATACTTAACTGAGCTTATTTGAAGGTAAAGGAGAGACGTGTGCGCTTCTAAAGATGATGCTGTATTTGTCCTTTTTGGCAGATGTATATTTGGTCACAGGTAAATATTGAGCTGTCTGGAGGCTACTGGATCTTGCAGCCTGTTGATAAAGGTTCATGACTATAGCTCATAGTATCAATTAGGGAATGTTGTTATCTGAAATTAGGTTGGCTATTAATGAGTTCACATTGTGTGGCAGGCACCAGAACACTAACCTGACAAGCCAGATGGTCTGTTACACAGAACCATTGAAGAAGTTTTCACTTGAAACTGTTTGGAAAGGGCAGGCACTTTCAAATAATACCTGGCAGGGGATTGGTTGAACCATCTGTTTATCACGTCCGCCATTGTTGTTTTGAAACAAACGGTCATGGTTCCTCACGCACACCTAATCCCCACCCGTAGATGCCAGTAGCTTCTCACCGGACGCTGATTGGTTTGGTTCACTGTTTAGATGGAAACATTTTTACTTGGAATACTCACAAGAGGGATTTTTGTGTGATATGCGGTCCCGCAATTCTTGCATGATCTTGTAATGTTGCAAGAATCCAGCTGTCGTGCAAGGTAACTAGAACGCATCCAAGAACAATGTCCCAATAACCCAAAATAGTTTCCCAATTCTGCTCTAAGCAGTAGAATCTTTGACAGAGTTTGACAAAGTTTGTAAACCAGATATTTACAAAGCTTGAGTTATCTGTACAGACCTTTTTACACCCACAGATCACTTGTAAAAAGGATAGAATGACACTGTGAAAGGGAGAATGTGAGAGACTGGGTGTGTGAGGTGTAGGAGCTGCCATCCCCCGAATCACTTCTGCAACACTGTGCCTCTGACCTCTTTAACCTCTGCTTATTATCCCTCCCTCCTTTCTTTTACCTCTGCCGTTACCAAATTCAAACACCATTATATGCCCAATGACAGATAGCGGCTACAGAAATGTAATTTGGACCTCTGGTTTAGAAAAATGTTCCTCAAGGTGGGCAGCCATGCCCCAAGTGAAACATTAAAGGAGAATTCCGGTCAATTTTAATACGTAGATCTGTTGTTTGTAAATTTGGAGTGCTGTCAGTAGAGAAAAAAATAAAAAAAATCGGTGCTGCCTACACCGTGTTATCCTCCTGCTAGCGTTAGCACCCAACAGGCTTAAACAGGGCAAGTTTTTAACTTGTTTTTAGCCTCTAAACATGCTCGAAATGTCTTTGCAAATGCCTTGCCGTATGCAGTTATTCCTTCCAAGTGAACACAGCGAATTTGACTGCAGTAGATGTGACCGAAAGGCATAAAAGTTGTGTTAAGTCAGGGAGTGCACATACCTCTGTTTATTTCCTCTTTTCGGTGTCTGCACAAGTTAAAACACGCCTTTCTGTCACATCTACTGCTGTCATATTCGCTGTGTTCACTCAAAAGGAATAACTGCACATGGGTAGACACTTGTAATGGCATTTTGAACATGTTTAGAGGCTAAAAACATGTTTAAAACTTGCCCTGTTTAAGCCTGTTGGGTGCTAACTCTAGCAGGAAGATAAAAGGGGCAAAGGCAGCACAGATTGTTTTCGTTTTTTCCAATTTACAAAAAACAGAGCTACGCATTGAAATTGACTGGAATTCTCCTTTTAAGCACCATGCTCCTTCATGTTTGTCTCTTTGTCTACTAAGTGCTTATAAAGACCATCTGTGCCTCCATTCTTATCTCTCCTTCAGTGCCTGGTAAAGTAAAAGAGCAAGTAGGCAGGATGCAGTAGGGCTCCTGTTGTCTACAATTTATAGATGGAGTCAACAAAAGAGTCTGGCCTCAATAATGTACTGTGTGATATAGGGGCAGCACATCTATAGTGGAGAGAACAGGTGTTTGAGGGATCAGCCCAGAACTACAAGGCAGGACCTGGTCAATGACCTGAAGAGAGCTGGGACCACGGTCTCAAGGAAAACAAATTAGTAACACACTACGCAGTCATGGATTAAAATCCCTCAGCGCACAGAAAGCCCCTTTGCTCAGGTCCAGGCCTGTCTGAAGTATGTCAATGACCATCTGGATGATCCAGAGAAGGAGTAGGAGAAGGTCATGTGGTCTGATGAGACAAAAATAGAGCTCTTTGGTCTAAACTTCACTCGCCGTGTTTGGAGGAAGAAGAATGATGAGTACAACCCCAAAAACACCATACCCAACCGTGAAGCATGGAGGTGGAAACATCATTCTTTGGGGATCCTTTTCTGCAAAGGGGATAGGACAACTGCACCGTATGGAAGGGAGGATGGATGGAGCCATGTATTGCGACATCTTGGCCAACAACCTCCTTCCCTTAGTAAGAGCATTGAAGATGGGTCGTGGCTGGTTCTTCCAGCATGACAGCGGCCCAAAACACACAGCCAGGGCAACAAAGGAGTGGCTCAGCAAGAAGCATCTCATGGTCTTGGAGTGGCCTAGCCAGTGTCCAGACCTGAACCCAATAGAGAATCTTTGGAGGGAGCTGAAAGTCCATATTGCCCAGTGACAGCCCTGAAACCTGAAGGATCTGGAGAAGGTCTGTTTGAAGGAGTGGGCCAAAATCCCTGCTGCAGTGTGCAAACCTGGTCAAGAACTACAGGAAACATATGATCTCTGTAATTGCAAACAAAGGTTTCTGTACCAAATATTAAGTTCTGTTTTTCTAATATATTTAATACTCATGTTATCCAATAAAATGCAAACAAATTATTTTAAAAATCATACAATGTGATTTTCTGGATTTTTTTGTTTTAGTTTCCATCTCTCACAGTTGAAGTGTACCTATGATAAAAATTACAGACTTACTTTGTAAGTAGGAAAACTTGCAAAATTGGCAGTGTATCAAATACTCACCTCTGGACATGATTTCAAGTCAACCTGGCTGCATTGTTGAGCATGTAATATTCCATGTAGGTATGAAAAACAATATGGTTTGATCCGAAAATCAGACTATTTGGATAATTGTTTATTGGGTAGGTATTTGATTTATAATTTTGGGATTTGAATATTAATTTTTTTGTTCAGTTTTTCTTTACAGCTCTAAAGGGACATTTCTCACTTCGCAGGCTCTGATAAACCCAATCATCAAACACATCATTTTGTTTTCATTTATTTAATAGCACATAAAAAAACATTAAAGAGCAATATAAATAATAACATAATATTCAAGGGAAGCCAAAATGCAACAATGCAACAATTTCAACAAACAATTTCAAATATAATGAATTAGTTTAAAAACAATCAATTTCCCATAAGAATCTGAGAAAAAGAAAAATTAATCTAAATGAAAATGAATATAAAATAAATTTGGAACTCTTTAAAAATCAAACATTATGCAAATCTGTATGCAAAAACATAAAAGAAAAGTGAATGCCTTTTTATCAGCTCCACAGGGCGAACAGTGCTAGCATATCCTTCAATGATGTGCACACACAGTTCAGAGAGAACACTGGTTTGAGGCTTTAATGTTATACAAAAACAAAAAAGCAATACATTTTGCAGGCATTGTTTAAAGGCAAATACAATGAAGTGCCTCAATTAAACTGCTCCACTTTTTTTCTTGCCAGCCCATGTTTCTGTTTGTTTACTTTTTGACAGTCTGGGTCTGTTTTGTTGTTTTTAACTGTCACATTTCATATCTGCATATACTTTCCTGTGGAAATTGTACTCGGGCTTCAGAGGCTGTTTGCTGGTTTTTATTCAGCCTCTCACTTCCCTGCTCCAGCATTCATTTGCCATGCCGTTTCATCCCCTCCCTCCTCCCCACCTCCTCACCCACCCACCCTCCACTACACTGCAGAGCACCGCTTGAGCTTTTTGAATCAGGGTTAGGCTACTGTTCCATCCCTTTTTAAAAACTTCCATATAACCCTGCCTTTGGTTTGCAGAGCTGGTTATATGAAGAAGAAAAATCTCTGCCTGCAGGGTTTTAATGTCTGTAGTGAACACATATTGTTCATCAATTTAACAGTGGTAAACATGTTGACATGACTAGCTATGAGTAAGAATTATCTGATTTAACTAGGTTACCTGAGCTTTAATTTTAATTTGTATCATTTTGAGACTTGTACCCAACATAGCAATGTTTTATATGCATTAATAAGTTTCATCTAAGCAGTAAATTGTCAAATGACTTCTGAGGTATGTGCTACTACAGTATTTCAACACTGAATGGCACAGGTGACACATCTTTTGTCAAGTTCTGTCCTGTATTTTTGAATCCAAAATGCCTTCTAACAATTCCAGAACAGAACTTAAAAGCAGTATTATTGCTAAGAAGGCATAGTTTGGACAAATAGAGGGTTCTATTTACTAAAAACTAGGACACTAATAGCAATGATAAAGTGACACAAAGAGTGTGGGTCCACCATAAATGGCTAATGGGTCCTATCTGCTAGAAGGAAAGCCTTTGATTTCAAGCATCAATATCAAAATTGTGAAAAAAACTGTAGATTTAAAAAAAAAATAAAAAAAAAATATAAACCGTATCAATATTTTACCTTTTATTCAGCCAGACATGTCCTATAAAATTTGATATGGGCCATGGTTAGCTCTAGGTTTCAGCTATGAGTAATGATGCAGCTTGTTTATTTATTTGATTTTATTTTGACATTTGACTTGCCCAGGATACATTTGTGTGGCTTCTAGGACTGTTTTCATTATCTTTGGTGTGTGTTTGTAGTATTGTTTGGTAAACTTTGATGAAAAGAGAAAAATGGTTGCTATTTATGATTTTAAGAGGATACTCATCTGTGCATTGTTTTGGGCAGTACACTGTATACATGCATATATGTAGTTGAAATACTATTGAGGAAATTGATGTGGGTGTCCTATTTGTTTTGGCAGGGTTGTTCACTCATATCCTATTGGACGAAGCGGCCCAGGCCATGGAGTGTGAAACCATCATGCCTTTTGCTCTTGCTAGCAAGACCACCCGTGTTGTGCTGGCTGGAGACCATATGCAGGTAAGTACAAAGAATTTCTCATGTGAAAAAAAGAAAATTCAGCATTTCTGTTCTGCTTATTCACTACAAGATAATGTAATTGCATTTTATAGGTCTTGGGTTTATTCTCTCAGACAAAACAAAGACCCTTGTGTGTATTCTAAAAAACAAACAAAAGAATACTTAGAAGGCATACGATACAGGTGCAGCTTGGTGCTCTCACATCAAGTAGATTTGCACTTTTCTGTGGATGTGTCTCCACTCGTACTCAAAATATAAAAGACTGCAGCTGCACTGTAGAGCTGTAGACCACTTCAGCCATATAAACTTACATCAGTCAAACTTTCTAAGCCAACATAAGGAATTTAAACCATATTTAGACAGGGGCACAGGATTACCAGTAGGCAGCTGATGATGACGAGGCAGTAATCTACTGTGCAAAAGCTGCTTTAATTACCCAGTCCTCTCTCTCTCATATTTCTTGGATCAAATACAAATTAATTTAAAAGACAAGGTCCACCTGTGTATCCATCTCTCTCTCAATCACTTTGTCTCACATGTTTCTCCTTCCACACTTCTCTCCTATGTAATAGCTTAATAACTCCAAGGAAAAAAGGTGCTCCATGGAAGGACCTTTATCTTTCTCAATCTAATCAATTTCTCCTGTCTGCTCATACTATAACAGTTTACCACTATTATTTAGCAGTGGAAGAGAAGACTAGTCAATGAAGGCTAAGCCCTCTATTGATGGTTTGCTTTCTTAATGAGTGTGTGGGGCCTCATTACAGCTAACTGACATTCTTTAACTGTCAAGCTTTAAATAAGATTTAATCTAAAGATGAATTACTGTATTGTACATGGCAGTGGTTTAAAGGTAAAAGACAAAAAGGAGTCTGCTTGTTAGTGTGGGTGTGTGCATTTTTGAAAATGTGTCATTTGTCCTCATTTTAATCAAAGACCATTGAGATCATGGTCACAAATTGTTCCCATTACTTTCAGACCAGAGGAATAATACACAATCAAATTGTTAAGACTGTTTTAGGTATTAGGGGAGCTACTGCTTTATTTTTGATTCATTGCCTACAAGAGATAATGATTCAAATGCCACCTGTGGCTTGATTATATGTTAATCTGCCTTGGCTTGCCAGCATTGCCACATTGGAGCAGATGTGTAACTAAGACTGCCCACTGAATATATATACTCCAAATTCCACTATAATCACAAAGCAAACAACTCACTTACTTTATTTGAACTTCCTAAAAACAAGAATAGTTTTCATAATTTAAAAACATTTGTTATTAGTTATTCAGTATACCAAATTGAAATTCAAACTTGAATAGAAAGGACAAGTAATGATGTGAGAATGGTAAACTACCTTGTTCATGCTTTAAAACTAACTTTGGTTTCTGTCGCTCCCTTCCAACCTCTTTCTCTCTCCATTTTGTGTTTCTCGATTTGCAGCTCAGTCCATTTGTGTACAGCGAGTTTGCGCGGGAGCGTAACCTGCATGTGTCACTGCTGGACCGACTGTACGAGCACTACCCCCCTGAATACCCTTGCCGCATCCTCCTGTGCGAGAACTACCGCTCTCATGAAGCTATCATCAAGTAGGTGTGAGCCCTCAACAATGTGTTGTGTCAAAAAGGTGGGAGGAGAAGCTGAAATACTTGAGAGAAGAGGAAGTGGGAGGAATGGGTCGGGAGGAAAAGGGGAAACACAGGTTAAGAACTGATAGACCTAGGTTGTCTAGCTAGGAAAGTGGAGTCATTAAGGAAATGTTTGTGCTGACAACACCAGGCGCTGCACGGTTTGAAGTGTATTGCTACAGGTACTGGTGAGAAGATTGAATATGAACTTGGAACTCCGTTTTGAATTCTTAGCAGACACAAAGAAAGGTTTATACAGCAGCAAAAATTGTCTCTCCACACACACGCACACACACACACGCACACACTCAATGACGTTTTCACGGTTTAGAGTTTGAAAAGATTAATCATTCTCACGTTAAAAATGGTTTTGTTTTTCAATCCCAAAATCTCATATACCCCAGGTTGTATTACAGAGAAATATATAGCTGATATACAAGACAAAGAATTGGCCAACCAACATTAACCAGCTTTTTCTTTGGCTTACATTGTCAGTGACTTCTGATTTCTTTTCACAAACATATTCAATTCTCATATCCCACTTTTTTTGCTTTCCTTCCTCCTTTCTTCCTTCTTACAGCTACACGTCAGAATTGTTTTATGATGGGAAGTTGATGGCAAGTGGGAAGCAACCTTCCCATAAGGACTTCTACCCTCTGACCTTCTTCACAGCCAGAGGAGAAGATGTCCAGGAGAAGAACAGCACTGCCTACTACAACAACGCAGAGGTATCAAAGTTATAATTGGTTTTGCTGTTCTGCTGTGTCATGTCTGGTGGCGTTTGCATATTGATTATGGACCAGTTAATTAGTCCTAAAACTCAAGTTTTTGGCTGAATGTTATGATTATGATTAAAATGATAGCTATCAAATAAGAATTTATGTTAATATTTAACATTTTGAAATGAATAAATAAATGATTAGTCCTTTATCATTCATTGGGGAAAAAATTGTAAAATTGCCCTAACTATATGACTTAATATCTTAATTTAGTTTTGCAAATATTGCTTTAATACATTTTCCAGTCCCGTGCCAAGAAGCTAATATATTTAATAATATATTTAATATTACCAATTTCCTAAAAAATGTTTCAAACTAAATAATGCTATCAATTGATTAAAATATTAAATAATGATTAATCACGTTTGTCCATAGTTGTCACAATTGAACGTAATTTTTTTTAAATCTGTTCTAAATGAACCTTAAAGAGGATATTTCTAAGGTTATTAACCCTTAGAGAACAGCGTGTGTGTACAGAGGTGGAAAAAGTAAGTATATAAAAAGGTAAATATCAAGTGATGAGCTCATCAATCTTATGGCCTGCGGTATAAAGCTGGCCCTGAGCCTTGTGGTGGCTGGATGCTGTCTAAACAACATTATTTTTTTTATTTTTTTTATTGAGGTAGGCACAGGGGAATTTTTAAAACAAACTGTTGAGTTTACATTGGGGTACTCTTAGCTCATACTCAGCCTGGAGAATATGAGATAAATCAGACAATTTTCTCTGTGCTTGTTTGACAACAGACTGCTCATATATTGACCCCATGACCTTTATGGCAGTCCTTACCAGACAAACAAGCTTAGATTTATAAAATATAATCCTCCAAGGTACTTGTAGGCGCAGACTAGGGCTGTACTGGTCAACTTATTTCACTATTAACCGTGCTTTAAAATGTCTTGGTTAATCAATCGTAAATGCTCCGCTACACCGAGTGTTAAATGACTGCCTGTTATGTTTAGCAGTGTGTGCAGTTCTTATTAAACCTCCCTGACAACATAAACGGCACTGATGTTGCCAACTTGGCCTTTGTTTGTGGTGAGATTCCAGTCTCTAATCTTTTCAGATGAAAAAAAGAAGGTTGACTATTGATCACACAATCATTTTCAAACCATTCAAAACTGTTACTATGTTATTTCTGTTTAAAAAGGCAAAAATACATAACCCATTAAAATCTAGTGTTCATGTGATTTTATACATTAGTTGTGAAATACATGAATGCATAATAACTGTGATTATTCTTTAGACTATAATCGTACCAACTAAATCTATAATAGTTGACTTCCCAAAGCAGACCTGATTTTATGACCACTGGACTCTTATCTCCTACTGACTACTGTCCAGTACCATCTCTTACTTTTATCTCACATAGTGCCAGTATCAGCCATCTAAAACAATGTTCTGAAAATATGTATCCACATTGCACCCCTACTGCAGCAACTGTGGGAGTAAAAAAAAAATTTAAGTAATAGTTCCCTTTAGAGGCTTTAGTAAAGAATTAAATATTTGGGCTTCGGCCAATCACTTTGTAGACCCCAGTTTTAAATACATAATTCAAGGCTTTGATTATAATTAAATTAAATTAGATTTAGATTGGTTGACTGAAGTCCAAAGCAGAATGATTATCCAAAACTGATAAGCTCTGTTTATTTTACCACATCACACCCACTGTCTTTTAGTCGATGAAACTGAAGATGAAACCCATAAACTTAATTAGGAGCTGACACCCATGAAATTCTTATTGGTTCATCTGTAGACTCACTTGTTTGTGGTTATTTGCTGTCTGACCCCTGACCCTTGCTGACATGTTCAGGCCAATTAAACCACATATGCTTTGTTGATTTTTCTCCCAAACTGTCAGTAATGCCAAATTAATTACCTCCCGTTTTTTGATACAGCACCCATGTCAAACCATTAACAACATTATCCCAATCTATATCCTCAAAATACCAACTCTTGCTTTAATAACAAATGTCTAACTAATGTATTTGCTAACACAAAATGCATTCAATTGGAAATAAAATCATAAACACCAGTTAACTTTTTTTAAAGCAAATTTTAAGTAGTAGTACGTTTTTATAATCCAATCGAACATTTTTATTTTTTCATTTAGCAATATATGATAATAAAATGCTTGTGTGGATTACCTTGCTTTTCTGGAAAACTTGAAACCTTTTTTCTCAGAGGTTCACAACAAGTCCATTTGAAACAAAACATAGCTTCCTATTTTACGTGTTGATTTAGATTCCTCAGTGTCATGCAGCTCATAAATCCTCCTTGATCTCCAAATATGTTGTCCACTACTGTTGCCTGTTTGTAAGAGTGGAAAATACCCCTTGGTCTCTGACGAGTAATTTTTCTGTGCAGGGATCAGGGTGTGAAGAGAGCATGACATTAAGCCTGGTTGTCACCTCTTTCTTTAATGTTGCTCCTCCATCTCCTCAGGTATTTGAGATTGTTGAGCGGGTGGAGGAGTTGCGCAAGAAGTGGCCAGTGGCCTGGGGCAAGCTAGACGATTGCAGCATTGGAGTGGTGTCACCATACGCCGACCAGGTGTTCCGCATTCGTGCTGAGCTCCGAAAGAAGAGAATGCATGAGGTCAGCGTGGAAAGAGTGCTCAATGTCCAAGGTAAGGAATAAGTATTAATCAACTTGCTCATGCTTTGTTTTAATAATAAATAGCCCACACAGAATCTGCATCTGCAGAAATTTGACAACACCAGGTTTTAAAAAAACTTGTTCTTTGTTATCCAAAATAAATACTGTCGTATGGACTGTGGGGTACATGCCTTGGTTTCCTTGTTTCAAGCCATTCTAGTGTGGTATAGAAAGCCTCCAGGAAGACTCAGCTTGATTTGTGCCAGCTCTCATTAACATTCAACGAACTAAGCTGCTTTACTTGATTGGCAAATAGCTAGCCAATGAGAGCCTGGCTATCCGTATCCTTTACGAGTTCATGAATAGTAACAAGCTCAGACAACATGACATCAGACTGACCAGCTTTTGTAATTGGCCTGATTTCTCCGCTTATTTCTTTTCAGTGGCTAGAGCTGACAGAGGACGTAGCAGTTCATTTTTACATTCATGACATAACACAAACACATATGGACCTAAGATATTTTAAAAAATGCAATTAAAAACGGTTTTGTGTGCCAGCGCACCTTTTAAAGGCCTTAATACATATGGGTTTTACATTAAAAACTTACTTTTTGTCACATTTGCTCAAACTCTCACTATATCCTGACACTATTATATCAGGTCATCTGTAAAAAAAAAATATATATATATATAGGATATATGATATAGTGACCATTTCAGCAAATATGACAAAAACTTACTTTTATTAAAGTTACCTACTGAACTATTTAATTTGATGGTTTATTATTATTATTATTATTATTATTATTAAATTGAAAACGGGAAGAAAGCAGTTGTGGTTAGGCAATTAAAAACATAATGGTTGCAGACAAACAAATCCCAAAATGTTAATCCCTAAGTGCCTCATTATTATTTCTCCATGATGCTTGTCTCACATATTGCATAAGACAATATAAGAGTCAATCTTCAATCATAATCGCGCTTAAAATGAGAGCTACGTTACCTTAAAGACAAATCCCTGATATTTTCCACCGTAGTTATCAGTGTTCATTTTGCCCTTCATATCACCCAGTCCCAGTATAAGGAGGATATGAGTTGGGTTTCTTCCCCCAATCTCTCATCTGCTTCAGTCTCATGCAGTTCCCACCTGTATTGCATCCAGCTGCCTTCCACGGCTCATTAACTTCATTAATCTCACATGAAACATGGACACCCCCACCACACACACACACACACACACACACACACACACACACAGACTGTGCTCTGGTTAGTGCTTGAAATTTGGATTTAACTCACATGCTCATGATATACATGTATGTTTGTGTTCTATCAACAACATTCAAAGTAATTAGAAGATCAAATTATTATTAGTTCTAAGTTTCCCTATTTAGAGAAATGGAGAAACACAATTAGCTCAAGAAGACAGCATGCAAATAGTTTTAGTTTCCACTGATATCAAATGTCATGAAAGCAAATGGAGAAAATTTAAAAACCGAGCATAGAAGGGGTGCAAAAGTCAAATTTTCTCTCAGACCAATTACAATATTTGTGATTAATTTGTCATAGAATGTATGGATTTCTTTTGTCCTAATGATGCCCTCATAAACCTGCCTACCCCAGCTTTAAGATCCTCAAAGAGTTGTCATTCATTCAAATTACTTAGAGACTTCATAATAAAAAACATGTTTGCAGGTAAACAGTTCCGGGTGCTGTTTCTCAGCACGGTGCGGACGCGGCATACCTGCAAACACAAGCAGACGGCCATCAAACGTAAAGAGCAGCTAGTTGAGGACTCAACAGAGGACCTTGACTATGGATTCCTCTCCAACTACAAGCTACTCAACACGGCCATCACCAGAGCCCAGTCCCTGGTTGCAGTTGTGGGAGACCCCATAGCACTGTGCTCTGTTGGGCGTTGCAGGTAAATAATGGCACTTTTGACTAAAGCCTTCAATACTGTACCCTAACAGATCTTTATGGAAAGTGATAGTTTCAGTGGACGTTCTTGTGATATTGTAAATTTACAGGATCAATGACCTTTATTTGGTCTTATATTGTTTTGCGTTTTACTAGATAACTTTTGATTAGAGTTTCCTAAAGCCATAAAAGGTATAGTAAGCAATGAGAATCCAATACACTTATTGTCAAATTCAGCAAATCTCCTCCCTGTCACCTTGCTCTCTATTTTCTGTGTGCGCCTGGTGTGCCTAAACAGCCCTGGCTGTGTAAATGCAAAACAAACAACAGAAAGGTGCAAACAAGTAGAGTTTGAAGAGAAACCGCAAAAGAGGAAAAGGACAAAATATTCTAAATTAAAGAAAGAAGTTGTATGAACATGAAAAAATAGAGCCTTATTGAGGCTTTTCAACGCTGCAGAAACTTCTGTGTTTTTAAAGGAATGAAAACTGATGAGGGTTCTCGTCATTATGGCCAAGTGAGTAATAGCGTTACCTTTGCTGTTTCAATGTTTTCAATAGGTCAGTTTAACCTTGTCCGTTTGCTATTGTTTGTGATGGCTGCTCCCAAATGGTTGGCTTAACAGCAGTAGTGACAGCTGGCTAATCCACAACCTAAGGTGATCAAAGATTGATTCTGCCATATTTCGTTAAGTCAGCAGAGACACTAACAGAAGTGGTCGCTATGGCATTGCGCGTCCATTAATCCGGGGGATGGAGATTCTGAAGGGGGGTTGTATTTGTTTGGCAAATGAGTTAAAATAACAATCTTTACGCAGCATCGCTTACTGCACCTTTTTAAAAATGTGGTTGAATCGCATGACATGGACATCATCAGTAATGATGACAGTTTGTTCAGATTGGACTCCTGTTTTCTGCATTTATTGAGCTTTGGGTTGTCATCATAGTTTCATATACAGTAGATTATAGCTATGAGGGTCCATTTGCTGCCACCCCCTATTTAAATCACTTTAACTTATTCACTCTTAGATCCCCTTGTCCATCTTCTATCTCCATAGCAACCGTCCATGTTTGCCTTTTGCTGTTGTTTGTTTGCAAATGTCATTCTGCAGAAACAAAACAAGTGATTTGATGTGTCTAAAATAGATACATTTTTTGACCCACATTGAACCTCCTCCCAGAAATGACCGAGCTAAATAAAATTGTTGCCGATTTCTGTGTTGTGGAACAGTTTCACAAAGTGTTGAGCTGCAGTTACTACTTTATCATAAAACTGAAACATAAAATAGCCTGGATGTAATACTGTTACAATCGGAAAAAAACTGTATGCTCACATGTTAATGATTTATGTTTTCCAACAAAAAAATAATTAAGTATGTTGTTATTTAACATGCCAATAATAAGGATTAGCAGGCTATAATAGTTAGCACACTAATATTGCGTGGGATTTACACCCACTCTTGTATGACTACTCCTGTATGAGGAGAAAAACAGCTCATTTAAAGACAGTATACAGATTATATTGTATTGTGCCCTTTGTTCTTTTCTTTCTTGCATTCTTGCTACTCCCATTTTGCCTCCTTGCTTTAATTTTCTTTCTCTTTGGTGTGATTTTACTGATTTTCCCTGTTCTCATTTTCCCTCTCCTCTTAACACCTGTTTACACATGCTTTTTCTACATTTGCTTTTTATATTCGGCCCCCAAGAAGTAATTTCTTACACTGCCAGCAGAAAAAAATCAACATGGTGATCCATTAAACACTCGCACCAAAGGGAGAGATAAAGAAGAATGCAATTAAAACTTATCTCCATCTGTTTTTTTCCTTTTCCAGAAAATTCTGGGAACACTTTATCTCCATTTGCCATGAAAACACGAGCTTACATGGCATCACCTTTGAGCAGATCAAATCTCAGCTGGAGGCCCTGGAGCTCAAAAAGACCTACGTCCTCAACCCGTTGGCCCCAGAGTTTATCCCTCGTGCCCTCAGGCCACTGCAAGGGCACCACTCTTCACAGGTCCTACATCCCCACCACCATCCACATCCTCAACATGCACAGCCAGTCTCCAGCAAGCAGGGTCCGCAACTGCAGCAGCAACAACAACAACAGCAGCAACAGCAACAGCAACAGCAGCAGCAGCAGTCACCCCCTAAGGTGAGGTGTTTTGAATGAGGGCGGGGCACAGTGGAAGGAATAACCATTTCCATCCATCTGTTTTTATAAATACAGTTTCAACGTGGGGCATTACAACTTCTGACACCAAATTGTAGAAATAATTGAAAAAAAATCAAACAAGATATCTCTTCTGTAAATACTGAAAATAAAAATTTCTTTTTGTAGGGTTTCTCTGTTAATGTAATGTTTTAGGTAACCACTTATTGGTTTGTAAAAATAGTAAACAAGTTATCCGGAATAAATAGATTGCTTCTCGTTTTTAGAGAGGAATGATAAAAGCTTTGCACTTGTGGGCACAAAAACACATATCTATTAAAATGACTAAAAATCTATTAAAATAACTAAAGGAAATTACTTTGTGGTTATTCATTTTGGCCCCAGAAAAACAACACAGATACAATATTGGCATCACAGGTTTGGTGGAAGGATGTGTTTGATTGTGTAGCTCCGGTCGAAATGTCTTTGTGTGTCTTTCTGTCCTCCCTGCCTGCCCTGAGGTAAAGGTTAACAAAATCGCCACAGCTGCCAACATGCTGCCATCACCCACTGGGCCTAATGACACGCAGCTCCGCAGCATCAGCTCCCTTTAGAGACACACAGTTCCTCTCTTGCTCCACAGTCATACCATGAAGCACAGAACCACACAGCACACACAGACGTGATATCAGTATGCACTATGTCATATTTTTGTTTCCTTTAGCATATGCAGCATGTGGCTATTTCAAAGGTCAGACCATTCTTGGCACCTCTTTGGTGGATGTACCCACTGTGGTATACAGCCAAAAATAATCCATTCAAATGTCGTTTAATAATAGATTTTTAATTTGGCTTTAAAAAGTGTCTTACCATAGCTTTGAATGTGTTTGCTTTAGTGCATGGTCAACATTTGCTGCTGACAAATATAACACTAATACTTCACCTAGTGAGTATTATACAGTTTCTAATAATCAGGATCAGTTGACCAAGTTATTATAGTTTTTCACAGCATAAGTGTCAGCACAACAGAAATGGTCAATAAACGCTAACCCAAGCCCTCAACATTTTACATGGACAGAGAAGACTATACAGTGTGTAGTTGCAATTACTTGTATAAACCTCAGAAAATGAAAAAGCATGCAGCGTGTTCATTGTTGGGCATCCATCTGGCCAGAAATCTATGCTTCAGTTGACTTCATATTGTAAAGTGCTGTTTTCAGACAGATGGTGTTTTGGTGTGCAAGACTGTGACACTTGTTAAAATATGTCTCACATTAAAAAGCTATTTTTTTTCCAGCTTTAGCACAATTACTGTCATTTTAATTGAGGAAAGAATATTTACAAGTACAATTGTCACTTTTTAAAACATATTTGTTACTTTCTTTCTTAATGTATTATTTGTAAATCAGATGCGATATTTATGGGGTCGTATTGTGGTAAATGTTTGGTATTAAGTCAAACTTGTGCGACTTCCTCTTAGCACATATTCTTGAGTGTGTCTCTGCATTACAATCTTTATTGCATCTCAATTTTTCTCTACAATCTGTAACCTCTCGCCATTGATTACCCAGCACAGGATGCATCACCACTTCACTAACAGATTGAGTGTGCCATTGAGGACCAAACTATTATCGCTGCACTTTTACACTCAAAGGAGTTTTGCACGGACAAACTGGAGCCATTTTCTTTTCTTTTTCTTTGACTTTCAACTTGGCTGGAAAAATGGTTAGGGCTAGTAATGTAACATTACAAGCAACCAAGAACCTGTATGACAGCCAGTTAAAAGTCATCTAGTATTTTTAAGATCCAGTAAAAAAAGAAGGAAATGTTGCAGCAACACATCTATGATTAGATAAAATAAGCACAGCGCTAGACCATGGGCACCATTTTCAGTCTGGCATTGCTCAGTTAATATTACACCATTAAATATCAGCAATGCAAAGCTGCCACTACGACCTCAGTCTGTTTTAAGAAGGGCTTCCAACTCAACTAAACACTACATACTTCACAGTTTGGTGCATTTATAACAAGATTTTTGCCTTCTACAGAGACTGACTTTTAAATTAGTTGCACCAGTTTGATATTTGGTTGATATGTCATATAGGATGGCAGTAAACAAGGCCCTGGCTGATTTGATGTTTACTGAACTTATCTTTTAGTTGGTGCCTAGAATCTGTCTCACAACGTGGTTTCAACATAGTCAGGCGTTTTAATACTGAAATTACTGCATTTGCAGCCATATCTTTAAATGTCTAATTTATCTTAACAAATAGCCTTCACTTTCAAACTTGTTCTGTCTGGGAGCACATTACAGAATTTCTACAACAAGTCAGCCCTGGTACATTTTTGTTTAGGTGCCGTCATAAAAGTTTTGTTTTTCTTTTTTTTCAAATTGTTTTTTGTACTTTGTTCAGAACTACTTGCTAAAATACTAAAAAATATAGCCCTAGTGCAAAAGACTGTAGTTAATAGCCGAAATACTGGAAAAACTAGTTTACTTTATGGACTTCATTATACTCAGCGCATGTTTTGTAGTAATATGACTAGTCTCCCTTACCTGAAAGGTAAATAATATCTTCTTTATATAATATCAGCACAGCAACAGAGTGGATCTCGTTGAATGGAGGATGTCATTAATTTCTGGCTACTCCAAGGAAGCATATTTACTGTCAAGGACTACCTGTTAACAACACAATCAACCGAGAGACAGTGGGCTACAAAACCAACCAGTGAAAGAGCTCAAAGTAGATTGCTGTGTATGCTTGCTTGTAATGATTAATAACGCATGAGATCAGGTCCACTTAGAATCAGGTATGGGGAGATCTCATGTGAGCCCACTGCTCTCTATGTATCAGTTTGTGTGTGCACGTCCACCCCCACATGAGTAATTTTGCATGTGTGTCAAAATTGATCAGGATTGAGTTCAAACTCTCTGTATCTACATTGTAGATGCTGTATTGTAAAGCCCCTGGAGAAAGAGATTAGCAAGGGGGTTTGGTTGTGCTCATTTAGTATTAGAAAGAATAGTCTTTCTTAACAGACATGTTGACAGGTAGCATGAAAAACAAAAATGGATCCATAATTAACTGATCAATCTGGTTCTGTGTCTGACTATCATGAGTTTTTGATATTTTGGAGTTCTCTAGGACAGAGGCATACTGTAGTCTGTATCAGGCTGTGGAAGTTTATTGCCTGCATTGATCGATAGCTTTGGTATCTTTGTGGGATTTATTGATAGAATTAGGGCATGGCGATATGGCCAAAATCTTCTATCCTGATATAGCTCTTATCATATCTTGAAAACAGTGTATATCACGATATAGCATAAACTCTCTAAATAAACAGTCTATATGAAAGAACCACACGGTAAAGCCTATTTGTTTGTACTCCTGGGTGAAATAAATACTTGACAAATGGTCTGACAAAAAAAGTGCTGAGTATTTTTTAATTTTTACTAAGAACAGTTGTAAGTTAGTAAGGGGCTTTGGCTGCCCCATAACTCAGCTTTGTCACTTTTTGACCTGCCTTTTGGACACCTCACGCATCATGTGCGCAACTGCATGTAATCCTGCCATGCCGGCTTTCCCTTTCGCACGCATGCCGGTTTAGCTCTGTTACGGCTCTGTGATCACCTCCGCTGTCTGCTTAAAGGCGCAACAACTCTTTCCATCCTTTCCGTCACACAGACGGCAAGGCGACTTTTAAGCAACAGACCCGTCTTTAACAGGCTGTGTGAAAGGGGCTGTTGTGACAGATGTGGGACAGTCAGGACCATACTGCAACTACTGTTTGCCAAGTTCCTATATTGCTTTACAGTTGCCAGAATCATGTATTTACCCCACACTCATCCACGCTGACTTTTCTTTTCCATTTGGCCTCTATGAACACCTTTTTACAGTCTTGCTCAATTACTTTTCAATAATTCTTTTGTCTTACAGGGGAAACATGCAAACCACGTAGAGCATCTTCCACCTGAAGGATATGGTAAGTGTATTATGCTGCATGTTTACCATTTTTGATTATCTAAATAATAAAGAGTACAATTTTATGAAAAACGTCCTTTCCTGTATCGTTATCTCATGCCCCTGAGTTATGTCTTTCTCTTGTTGTTTGACAAAGGTTGAAAGTGGATTTGTTTTTATTTTATGTCTGAGTTACTGACAGGCTTTCAATTTTTTGTCAGTAGCTCATCCTTTACTTTGGGGTATATGCAGACGTATATTACTAAGGTATAGTCCACCATTGATAAACACGGTATCAATGAGTCAGTTTTCTTGTAGCATTAACAGTTTACTTAAGATATAACAATGACTGTTTTATGCATACAAGGATAAATAATATTCCACCCACATAGCATTTCTCTCCTTATCAATATATGTTTTGTATATTATGGTCAAGTCTTAACAGTGCAACAGTGAAAGCGTTTCCATTTGCAAGCTTGTCCTTTTACTCTATCTCCCTTCGTACAAACAAGCACACAACACGACAGCTTGATATGAGCCAGTCTAATGCAGCAGCCCAGATGGATGCATGAAGGCCTGAGGCTATAAAAGCCATCAGTGCGATGGTGCCTTGAACAACACAGCAAGAAGTTGTTAATACGATGTTAACATCTAGATTAGCCTAAACTGAGAAAAAAAATTAAATAGAATATGGCATATCCCTTCTTCCTGTCCTTCACACCAAGATTAATTCAGGTTGGCCCTTAGCTATTCATTGTTTCCTTCTAAAAGAATCAAACAGGTTATTGTCTAACAATTTCCAAGCAATTATTAGTTTAATACTCCTTGGCTTATGTGTTACTATCAATGTGTCATCACATTAGGGTTAAGAACCATTTGCATTTGCTTGTAATTCCATGCCATTTTCTCTCATTGCAGTCCAACCCAACCCAGCCGTGCTAATGGGAAACCCTATTCGGGCATTCACACCGCCCTTGGGTAGCACACCTTCTGGCATGGGCAAGTCACCCAGTCCTGTTCAGAGGATAGATCCTCATACAGGCGCCAGTATCCTCTACGTCCCAGCTGTGTATGGTGGAAACATGGTCATGTCCATGCCCCTGCCTGTAAGTGTCCTGATTCTGGTAACAAGCCGAAGGATCCAATGTATACTTATCCAATGTGAAAAACATGCCACGGTCATATATTTATATATACTACAAAGGAAGTGTAAGATTGCACCTCTAAGTGTCAATGTGTCAGTGGAATAGATGCATGTTTTGTGAAAGAAAATCACATTGATTTTACAATATATGAATATCAGTTTTTTTTGTCATCTAGATGTTTCCACCGTTCTCACTTTGTAATTCACTTCTGTGTTAAATGTATGTTACTTGTGTGGTATAACATATCGTATGGACAATAAAGCTCCACATGGTTCCTAGTACAATTAAACAATAAATGTATGCACAGACATTACTGTTCAAACATTAATGTAATACTCAACAAGGAAGGTGGTATTTGCATGTGATCCTGATTTAAACAAACAGACTAAAACTTAGGTATTTGGTTTTATATGTTAATTTGTTATTGTAATAATTTGTGCTGCCCATAATCCACAGTTTGTGTTTTCCTCCCTATCCTCTTTCACGGTGTCTTAAACAATAATCTATCAATCTGTGTTTTTATTTCCTTAGTTGCCTTGGCCAGGTTACCAGAATCGCTTTGCTGTGGACCCTCGTATCATGAGTCACCCAGCAGCCATGGCCTACAACTTCAATCTGTTGCAGGCCCAGAATCGAGGCTCTCCCATTCCTTACAGTGGAGTGGCCCCCCCTCTTGGAATGGGCCAGCCCAGCCCTGACAAGGAGCTACAAGCAGACCCCATCAGAAATGGTGCGCCATTTAATTTACCACATCAAGCTACCACCCATAATCATACATGACTGTATGAAATAGCCAAACAGATGGTAATATTATACATATATATATGTATTTATGTATATGTATGTATATATATATATATATTTGCTTTGGGTTTTGACTTCTTAGGTAAATTAGAGGGATGCCCAAAGGCAGAACAGAGCCGTCTTCAGACACCAGAAAGGAAGAACGCAGACATGAAAGAAAAACAGGCAAGATGTTGTCATTTATATTTCTTTTTTTTTTATTTTAACCATAAGCAACTTGTTTATTTTATGTAGAGCCAAAAGTGTTTGCTCATAAAGTTTTGAATTGATTTTTTTTTTTTTTGGTCCAGGGAGAATTAGACACAGGCCAAAGTCGAAGTTTAGACTCGCAAGCAGATGGGCTAGTTGGATTTCCTAATGCGCTACTCCATCGAAAAGATCCCTCAGCTGCCCAAAGACCTCTCAACTACCACCTGGCACCACCCAACCAAGCTTTTCCTCCTCATCCTGCCAGTGGAAGAGCCTTCCCCCCACAGTATCCGGTCTCCAGGCTTCCGTATCGGGTCAGCCAGCCTCAACACCCAGGGATGGCCCCACACAGTCAACAGCAACAGCTCAGCCCTGCATACGCTGGTGGTAGCCACAACGCTTCCTTCTTTAGTGGTCCCATACCCCCTCACAGGGCTGTCCAGTCTCCCACTTTGGATGGTCCGGAGCCTGGAGTCGTGGAGGAGATGAGTAGCTCTATTAGAACTCCAGTGGGCCATTCAGGAGGCCAGCACCCAGGCCTGTCGCAGCATAACAGGGTCAACAGCTTTGGGGAGGACGGGCAGGATGGAAGCCTGGGAGATAGTTTGGGTGAGTGGAGGATCTTTATTAATAAACAACTGAAATTTCAGCGGATGCAGAAGATGTTGGTTGTAATGCCAGCTGTTTAAATATTAAAATGTTAAATATTTTGAAATTCAGTTTGACAAGTTCCTTCCTATGACTGACTTATTTGGCAAGATCCTTTTGTTTTCTGAGAGGCTAATCTATAGCTGCCTTTGCTCACAAGTTAGACCAGATGCATTGTCACTTTTGTATTTGGTCTATGGTATTGTTCATTACCCTTCTCAAGCAATGTGTTCTTCCCCTGTGAAATAATTATTTTCCATAATAAGAATGTTAGTAGATTGGAGAACATTACATCATTTTTAAAGGCGATAATGATAATAATGGCAATAATGAGGTGCCTTTAAAAAAAATATATATATATTATTTAATTGATCTCAGAATAGGAGTGATGCTCTCTGTGATTTACAAATAAATGCTGGTTAGCTGAAAGCTGAATTGAGTTACCATGTGAACTCTTCATTGCTAATGATGCCACAGAATCACAGTTTTCTATCATATGCGGAAAAATGATGCAGTTATATCTAGTTCTATGGTTCCTTTCCTGTATTGACACATTTACTAGATAATCATTCATAGTATATCAGTTCAAAGTGATCCTAAACTTGACAGTGTACAGTGCCATAGCCCACATGAGGACATCACCAGTGACTCTAAAACTAATCTTGTGGTTCCCCTTTCAGACCTTCAGGGTTCATTGGCTCTAGAGGCCCTGAGCCAGCAGCAGCAGGCAGCCAGACTGGGCCAGTGGGGGGAGGCTGCAGGCCCTTTTCTCCAGGGCAGCGTTGCCTTCCCTCTTCCCCAACAGATTGCCCACCTTGCTCAGCCCGGCATAGCTCGCTTCCCCCATCAGCTGCTCAGGGCAGCTAGTTGGGGCCTTAGTGCCAATATGGAGGAGGAAGCCATTACTTCTGCCTCAACTGGGCCACCTTTCACCAGGCAAGACTAAACACCAGTTTAAACTTGATACTAAAGAAATATTGTTTTTCCAATGAACATATTATGTAAGATTTAAAATGGAGTGTAACAGCAGAGCTAGCTAAAACAAGATAACTACTTGAAATTTGACAAACACCGTGACCATTGCTGTATGTTTTTTTGTGTTGGTTGCTATGTCTATTGTTAACCCTTCGAATTGTCGTTCCTAAATAGTTTTCTTTTCCTTGTTCCTGCTTACAAACATAATACAGAGTTCAGATGTAAAGAAATACACTTTTAACTTCCAGGTACCCGGGCCTCTTGAGAGAGATGCCCCCACAGGAACAGTCTGAACCC
>NC_045734.1:19300029-19309723 GCF_008692095.1 Etheostoma spectabile | reverse complement strand
CTGAGATGCAGCCCCCACCTCAGTCTCGTCTCCTCCAGTACCGCCAGTCCCAGCCCCGTGCCTCAGGTGACCCTTTATCCTCCTTAGCTGCCTCCTCCAATCATGCAGGCTCTTTCCCATCAGGACCTTACTCCCACGACGCAGGCCGCGATCTCCTTAACGACACCCTTCTCAATAACCCAGCTCTGCAGCAACAGCACCCGGGGAACCCCCTGTATAATACTGGTAGCTACCCACATCAGCCACAAGGGCACTCTGCCAGCCCCCCTCCCTCCCAGGTCAAATACCTTTTGCAAGAGGCCCAGTGGCCTCATGGTGGAGCTGCGTCAGTGAGCCAACCACAGCAGAACCACCTATTAGGGAACCAGGGCCATGGCCTTTCTTATGGACTGCCCATCATGGCTCACCCTAACAGACAGGAGCAAGTCCACCTGATGCAACTTCACCATCAGCACCAGCAGCAGCAGCAGCAACACCATCAGCAGCAGCAGCAGCAGCAGCAACAACAACAACAACACCACCAACAGAGTCAAGGTCCAGACCAGGAGTCCTACCACCCACTGTCCCCCAGAACATCAGCAGCCACATCCCTTCACAATGTAGATGAGGTAAGTATTCATTTATTTGGATGTTTATTATTTGGATCCTTATCAAGGTATCTAAACTTTTGCTGTATACTAGGGCTGGGGGTAAATGATTATTAAACAATTACTCAGGCGATTATTTTATTGATTAGTCGACTAATCTAACGACTGATTGGACGATTAATATGATTATATTTCTGTTGCTCGATTAATAAAAAAGAAAAGAAACACTGCAGTTTACAGTATAGACATTCCTGAGAGTTTTTAACACAATATAAAATTCTTGTTTTCAGTTGTACAGTCTCAACATAAATCTCTTCTGTACAAAAGATAAAAAATTCAGTGCAAAAACACTGTGCAGTGCACATTATAGACATTCCTGAGTGCGTTGGTAACACAATATAACAGTCCCAACATAAAACTGACTCTCTTAACTGTGATTCTGTAAGCTTACATGCTAAGGCAGCGTGTGCAATATAGTACTGTCCACTTTCCTCTGTTTCTCTCATTTCTCATTCAACATTAGATGATAACTAACGTTAGCTAAACACAGCTGTCTACTAACTTAGCACTAACAAACGCACACGGAGAGCTAAGATAGTTAGCTAGCACCACCAAAGTGCGCAGAGCTCAAGCTACACAACACACTACACAAACATGAAATTAATCCCACATCGCTGTTGTGCTGGTGTGGTATGCCCACTTTATTTGGCAAAGAGCGCAAATGATGACACCTTTATCTTTGGGACTAAATTTGAAGTATTCCCCTACCTTCGTTGATATAGGGCGAGCTTTTTTTTTGTTTGTTTTTTTACTTTTTAGCGGGACCAAGCCAGAGGAGCTGTGAACCGCGGTAGCAAAGCTAAGTCTTTTCATGTTGTCTCCTTCCCGTCCCTTCCATGCACTAACCCCCAAAATCCATTATTCTCAATTATTGGCTGGAAGACTATTATGTTTTGTGGTGCATGTTGGTGCGATTGATTTTTGTTGTTTGTAGAGCCTGGGCTGTCTTACTGTATATTCAGGCAGCTAGCAGATAGTGAGACGTTTGCTGTATGTGACAAAAATGTTGTAGCCTAAAAAACACAAGACATTGCTTCGAGCCCCTTTTAATGGGATATTTGCAATGGTAATGTACTTTGAACCTTGTAGCTCACACCTCTCAATATTTCCTGACGTTTGCCTCCCCACGTTACACTTTGGGTTCCGCTTTCGCACACTCCGCTAGTTCACCCATGTCGACACGCGTCGGGATGACTGGCGTGATGAGGCTTGGACCCCGGCCAAAACTGCTTGCATTTCTAGTTCTTTTATTGGGGCTTTTTGCAGAGCTTTGTTGGGAATTCTCTCAGTAGATTGCGGTTTTGTCCTCCATTCTGCAATGTTTTGGTCTCCCAAGTGTGTGTGGCGAAGTGTTGACGCAAAAATATGACGTTGATGTAATTTTGACGTTGACTTGATCGATGCGTCACTACCGGCATACTGTATACAAAAATAAAATGTCTGAACTTAGTTAATGGGACACAGGCTTCAGATAGATGCCATAGTAACTGTATTCATATTAATCAAACATCTTTTTACATTGGCTTTGTGCCTGTAAGAACAAGCCTCTGTATGCCTGTAGTTTGCAAAACAATGAGGTGCTCTGTGCCCAGCACTGGTGCAGAAAGTAGATTGTTATATGACAAATACTTGCTCAACAGTTGTTGTGTTTTTGCTTTTATTTATGCACCATTGCTGAATCAGTAAGAGCTGTGAAAATGATGTTTTTGTGCTTGGTGTTTATGTACAACTGCAAGATCCCAACGGTTCTGTGTGACTTAGCATATTTTTTTAATTTGTTTCTCTATTTTATCCATCTGTATTGTCTATGCAGTATGAACCCAGAGGTCCAGGCCGGCCTCTCTATCAACGCCGCATCTCGTCTAGCTACCCAGATGAATCGTCTCCAGCCAACGCCCACAATGCCCTTTCCCAGCAGTCCCAGCCCCATACATCAGACCCCCAGGACCACCCTCATCCTCACATTCAGCATCATCAGCACCCACATGCCCCGTATGGTTACCCCTCACATGACCTCTGGCCCAGTAATGGTGGGGGTCCCGGCCCGTTCCAGAACATTCCATGTAATGGAGCCGGCACACTTGCTCAGCACCGGGACCTTCTGGGTAAGTATCTCCAAATATGCTGTTGGGAGACATTATGTTCTTTTACACAGAGTTGTTTTGTTACTAAACTATGTATATTCATGTTCCATTTATTGCAAAAATCAACAGCAAAAAGCAACTTGTTTTATCTTTCAATCATGTGTTCTATCTGGAATCTGCAGCTTCCAAGGCCCTTCGTCAGACGGAGGAGCAGGTGAAAGCCGAGGCCACAGCAGCACAGCAGACACACCCACACGCCCTCAACTCCCTTCAGCACCTTGGACAGTTTCCTCCCCTCATGCCCAATAACAAACAGCAGCAGCAGCAGCAGCAGCCACCGCCGCCTCCGCCGCCACAGGCTCCCACAGAGGTCAGCCAGGGAGCTCCCAATTTAAGCAAACCGCCCACCATGTCCTATGCCAGTGCCCTCCGCGCTCCACCCAAACCCCGAGCTGTTCGCCCTGAACAGGTCAAAAAGAACAGCGACCCTCTCTCCCTCCTTCAGGAGCTCAGTATAGGAAGTTCAAATGGTAGCAATGGGTATTATTCCTACTTTAAATGAGTGTCACCCCTCCCACATAAGTAAGTGATAAAATATAAAACTAAACAAAAAAAAGGCAAAACTGTTTTTAAAAACACAAAAAATATAGTGCAAAGTGCATTTACAAATTGTTTCTATTAGTAGGTTTGTTTTCTGCATTTTGTTTCATTTTAACTTTTTATTTGTAACATTCATCTTTTCTCCTGTTTCACATATCTGTGAAGAAAATAAGTATATATAATGAATGCATTACTGTTATATATACATACTCATTATGTATATATGAATATATACTTATATTATCTACACTTGTATATGTACGTAATGCTAAAAAAAAGTTATAAAAAGAAATAAAAAAAGGCCAGATTTGGTTGACCACTTAGCTACCTGCATATTTTTCCTTCTTGAAGTTGGTTTTGTTGGTTACTAAATAAGTATGTTGAAGTTTTTATCATTTTCTATTCCTCAGTTTTGCGTGGACGTTACGTCTTGGTTTTCATACTACTGTAATTCTGGTAACGAACAAAAGCTGAGTGGTCAACTGACACAAACTAAATGGAACAGTGTATAGAAGTAGATAAATTTTCCTCTAATCTGTAAATATAAAGAAAATAAAAGACTGAATTGTATGCCACAGACATGTCCTTAGATTCCTGTATCATGCTAACATTTGCATTATGAATTATTTTCCGTTTGTTGGCTTCTGATCCTTAATTCCTAGACATCCTGGGAGTATCTAGGAATTATCTTCAGTGATTTAGTAGTAAATGTGATTTATTTACTGAAAAATAATACAGATATTAATTACTTATTTTACTTTTTACCATTTACTCATCAGCAACAATAGATGAAATGTCAAAATAGCAACAACAATGTCATTCCCCCTATTTGTTTTAAGGATCAGAGACCATCAGACATCGCTTTCTATGATAAAATAGTCCCAAACTGCTTCGCTTGTGGCCGATGCTCAGTCATTTTATTTTATTTCTTTTCTTTGTGTCAACAAAAATCTTCACCACGGAAATTGTTTCAATAACTGCTGGGGATATGAAATGTGTTTTTATTTGTTGTCACTAATTGACATTGAGGGTTTTTTTATTTTTGGAAAAGGTTGCAGTATTAAGGTTTGTGAAAGTGAAGACAGAGTGGTGAGGTCAGACTGGTGTATCATGATAGGTAAGTTGACACTGAGGATGTGATCAACACTGCCAGTCAGACGTTTTTGAACAAGCTAAATGTTCAATTTTGGTTAAATCTGACTTATATTGAAACTAGATTAATAGCATTTACCCTGGATTTAGAAAATAGAAATCAGTAAAACACTGTTGTGGCCTTTTTATTTGATTTGAAATGGCCTGAGTCTGGGTCAACAGCATACTGTATTATTCCGAATGTTGATGCTGTCTATGTTTTTAACATACTGTTGGTCTCACATGTGTTGTTTCAGTCATAGTTTCCCAGTTTCTAGATACCTTTTCATAGAAGACCATTTGCCATTTTTTTCTGTAAAATAATTGTTTAATTGAGTAATGTGAACCTTATAATAAATAATCACGTATCCCACCTATAAGCTAATTGGTCCCATTTCAACCAAAATCATTGATCACTGACTGTAAAATTCAAAGTCTGAAGCATCCTTAATTGTTGTTTCCAATTTCAGGGTATTCAAAGCAAAGAATCCCCCACAAAAAAAAAACACTCTTGAGCTTGAGATTTAACCAAAAGAGTAACTCAGTTACTGTACAGTAAGCTGTTCAAAGACGTATGCCTGTTGATGTGTCTTTTTTTTTTTTAGACTGCATAGTAAGAATGAGTCATTAATGTCATGTACGTTGTTCCTGGTCATTTGGAGAACTGCATTATACACATTTTCAGTCTGATTTTATGGATACATAATTATTAAAGCGGTAGATTAATCTCGTTCCCTTCAATTTAATTTAAAAAGTTCTGGGACTGTGCTTTACATTTGTGACATCCACATTACTTTCTTCTCTCACAACCTGAAACACATAATGAACACAACACAGGAACATTCATGTTTGAATTCCAGTCAGTGAGGTGCTTGTTATTCGTTGACATGCACATGAATTTCACTGCTAACATGCTGAAGCCCCCCTGCAGGTGAAATATTTAAAAAAATGCTGATACTATATCTGCCAAGGTTGTTCCTCTTTATGATTAAAGCAGTGCTGGAGACGGTCATCCAGTGCTCGGTCCTGTTATATGTAATTCGTTTTAATTGTTAAAACACCACTGCCCCATTTGCAAATTGAAAAAATTGTAATAAAAGTACCCTGCTGTTTCATGGCTTTTATGCGGCAGTTAGTCACTGTTAAATCTCTTAAAATGTCACTTCCTCAAAAAGCTAGTACCCAGCGGCTTATGACTTAGATGTTTTTTTTTTTTTTTAACAGTCAGTGGAGAGCTTTGTGGTTTTATTTGTACGTTTTTAAGTTTTGACATTGTATTTCAAAGGTCCAGATTTTTTGACTTGGCGGAGAACAACACATACTTGTAAATATGCATTTTCTAGGTATTTACAAACACGAACTTTGGGATCGCCTCAATTTTGTAGAAGCTGTTCAAAGAAGAGGTATGCCCTTTTTAATTATGCAAATTCACAAAATAATAATTATAGAAATGGACAACTACAACAACCCAGTTGGTAGTTGCGACATCTTGTAACTTTTTAGATTCTTCTTTTCTTTTTTTTAAGAAGGTGTCTGGCTGATTTGACAAAGAGGAGAATTTCTGTTGCAGCTGTTATAAGACTACTTATCTCACTGTACAATACATATTTTTAAGTATATGTTGCTGGATTTGTCCTGTTCTGTCTTCTCACTGCTATACAACAATCAACATGGATTTCTTTTTTCTTTTTTTCTATGTGCATGTTGAGATGACTTGGCTGGTTTTTATCCTTGTTTTTATGAGTTTGTATTGATTTGTGGATTTAAAAAAAAAGGAAGAAAAAAAGCTTTTGTTCAATCTACAGAGTCAAATTTTGGTATATTATTTGATGTGTACAATAACTTGTGACATTATCAACAAAACTATTATGATATTTTACTAACATGTCAATCAAATATGTAATGGTCATGTACGTTCTTTTTTTCTGCGGTTGCTTAGCATGGCTAGAGCTGAGGTTGCTCCCTTGTGTGTGTCGTATTTACGAAGCTTTGGACATGTTTGGGAAATAATTCTTTTCCCAAGCAGTCGTTGGCTAATCTCTGAAGTTGTGCAATACTAATATTTCACCGCTTCTTCATTTTAATTTATTTTTGAAGCAGAAGAGATTGAGCCAAAGACATTTCAAAGGGATTTTATTTACAAATTTCATCATTGCCAATTTGTTTTTAAGGCTTCATTTTTGTCTTTTTTTTTCTCCAAAATGAGTTTGACAGGATCTTAGCAATGCAACTAAGGGTCTTAAGTCTTGTAATTAAGTTGGATTTGAAAGGTTTTCACCACCCAATATTGCATCATGAATCATCAAATACATTTTTATTTCATTTTTTATGTTTTTTAAAGATTCTGTGTTGCCTTTAAATAAAAAGCATCTTGTGTGTGTGGCGCATGGAAAGGGAGCAACCTTTTGCCCAGCCAGTAGAGAGCACTGTGTTCAGCCTTCTATAAACGCCACATCTCTTCCTGTTATCTGTTTGCTCTCCTCTGTTCTTCCCTCGCTGCAGTGAATCAATGGCACACCTGTTCTCCCAGCCTCCCAGTCCCATTGGTTCCTCCCTCGTGGGTACAAAATAATGAATAGATCTGTTTTACTCTTCTTCATTTCAATTGGTGGTGGTTATAATAAAGGTTTTAGACTGTGTTTCAAAGTTTTTTTTTCTTTTTTTATTTGTTTCTCTATTAAAGTGTTTTTATTGAAACCGCTTGAGTTCTGTCTTTTTGTATCATCATCTGCATTACACAGCAGTACCATAGAGAAGCCTTTGCAACTTCACTGAATTTAACATATCACTTTGTACAGGAATTATCAGGGGTTTTGCTGTAGTTTCAGTGGTAACTAGTTACCTAGAGCAGGAGTCTTTTTAGGCCAAGGACCCCCTACCTGAAAAAGAGACAGAGCAGGGACCCCCCACTACATGTGTTCTTTTATTGGGTTGCATGTTAAACTGAACCTACGATAACGTACAGGGTGTCCTAAATCCCTTTACAGATACCTTTTTTGTGGTGCATATACTTATTGACATTCATATATTTACATGTTTTAATGTTAAACATATATGTAGCACAGAGAATCCTTAAGCTTTACTGTATCTGTGGATGACTACCTTACCTACAGGCTGATAAGCAAGTCATCAATGTACAAACAAATAAGCTGATTTATCTTTGCTCATAATATGTTGGACTCATCTTTATATTTATTATCAGACATGTCAAATTTTGAACTTTTTTAAAAATGATTAAACATTAACTTTGGGGGACCCCCCCCCGTTGAAGATCTCTGACCTAGAAATAGAGTCCCGAAGGCTCTGGGCTCCTTAGCACTTGCTGTTAGAAAGCCAGACTTTGTGGTCTCAGAAAAAATACCTCAATTACATTAAATACATACAATAAGGCACTGGCAAATGCAGTGTAGAGACAATTATAGGATAGCCATGCTTGATTCAACCCCAAAAGCTTTCCACCATCTATCTAGAAAATGGTCACCAGCCAAAATTCATCTATCCTTATGCCTTTTTCTTTGGTACATGAAAGTAAAGGAACAAAACACAAAGTGATCTCAAATGTAAGTTTTTCAAAGCTTATCAAGATTTAATTGTGGTTACAAAGATATAGCACGTTAATAAAAAAAACACACACACACACATAACTAAAAACTTGATTAATTTGGATGCCATTTTAAATGAAAAAGTCAAAACCATAATTGTAGAAATGTATTTCAGCAATTGTCATTCACAATTGTCACAATTAGTATTCCAGTTTTATTTTATTTTTTTTTTTTTCTTGTTTTATAGTCAAACATATCAGAAAAGTGACAGTCAAAATAAGGATAATTCAAAATAAATTAAGTCAATGTTTGCCCTAAACAAGCTCACAACAGTTGCAGGTTTTGCCAGTAAATGTTAAAATACATTATTTTCTAAATTGCTCACCTCTAAATAACTGAGACAGCAGCTGTTTCATACAGAAGGTGCAAAGTTCAGTAGCGGAGCAAAGTTAAAACTGTCTGGATGAGAAACTTTCAGTTTGTCTCAGAGCACACACAGCTACAGTACAACTCAACTTTAAGATCATACAGGGACCTGTCAAAAAAATCATGCTTAGCATTAAATTCCACAGCAAATAGTAAGCTGGTAAACTACATCTACCGGTAATTTAGTATTGTGATGTACAATTTTGATATTATTCAAATTAATCTTGTTCTATCCCACATGATAAAGGCCACTGACTAAAGGTTTTGATGGAAAACAGACACCAAGAATTAAAATCGTATCACAATCAAGGCACAATCAAGAATAGAAACTCAGACGAATCATCCTTAAATACTTGCATCTCAAAACTTATCACTTGGCAATTGACAGCATTTATAGTGATTTTTTTAAAGATTGTCGCTAAACCCCCACCCCTGTCAGTGGATCTGGGTCACAATCACCAGGGGAGAAATCAGTGAAAGGGCTCAGATCACTAATATGCAGCCAAGTTTCCGTGACAAATAGAATGTCTAGATCACGTAATAGAAAGACGTAATTTTAAATCAATGTTTTGGTTGAAAGTGATTGCACAGTCAACATTTGACAGGGATTGATCCTATTCAATCATTTGAACAGTCAAGGCAACGGAGATTACCACAGTTGACTCCTCGTCTTCCGCGGCTGGGGGAGTGATGATGTCCTCGGATGTTTGTAATTCTTATGGGAATGATAATGGAGGTGGGGGTGTAAAAATTGCCCCGTTGGACTGAGGACCAGTTCCCTTTCTTGTGTAGGGTTTGTTTTTAAGTGAGCTCATGACGTGGGTGTTTATAGAAGGTGACAAGGGAAAGTTGGTAGTATAGGTAGTATAGTATGGTATATTATAGTATAGAATAGTATAGTATAGTGTAGTATGGTATGGTAGTAGTGTCAGTTAAATGCGTTATTAACAGCATTAACACAAACCCATTTTAATCGCGGCAATTTTTTTTAGCGCGAGATTAACATTCTTTTTGGCCCAGCAAACTTTGTATTATTTTACGCATGCTGTTGCAACATCTAGTAACGTTAGAAAAACTACAACACCACAACGGATCTAGCTTGACCGGAAACAAATCAACAGGCACGCCGGACACTTGTTTGGGCTTGTGAGCCGGCCAAAGAGTAGTAACGTTACGTTTCGAGTAAATGGTGCGGGATGCCGAAATTACGATGGTCGACAGAGACAAACGCCCTGCAACTTCAGAAAACACATGCAAATAGACA
>NC_045734.1:19299389-19300019 GCF_008692095.1 Etheostoma spectabile | reverse complement strand
AAATTAAGAAAACAACTTCATTAATTTGACAACACATGCTCAGCATTCAGCAAACACGCTGCAAATACACACTACACAACCAAATACATACGCAAATACATATGTACAGAAGTTCTCCAGGCCTCTAGAGGGAGCAGCTAAGTGGAACAGCTGAATTTTTGACCCCACAGAACGAGAGAGAGAGAACAAAAATCCAGCTGTTCCAATTAGCTGCTCCTTCTAGAGGCCTGGTGAACTTCCGTTGTGTAATCTGGATGCAGTGTTTTTACAAAATGGATGCCAATAAGATTCTGAATGGAAAGTTTACTTTTTAAAAGTTGCCAAATGGTTCCATTGACAAGACCAAAGTTATCTGTGTGTTTTATTGTTGTGAACTGAGCTATCATCGCAGCACGTCCAGTCTGAAATACCACTAAATGGCCAAGCACACCCCTGATGAGAATTCTCTCCCCCCCCCCCCCCCTCGTCAAAGTATTTTTTTCACCCTTTTATTTTTGGACAGTGTTACATTGTTTGAGAGATTATTTTCTCCAAGTGAGAATGTTAGTGTGAAATTGAACACAACAGTAGGCTGCATGCCAACGTTGTTTTCAATTAAAAAAAGACATTTGCACAAAGCGAGCCAATCCA
>NC_045734.1:19298783-19299379 GCF_008692095.1 Etheostoma spectabile | reverse complement strand
ATGTTGATAAGAGCATTAAAATGAGAAACAAATAGTATGGTATGGTGTGGTATAGTATAGTATGGTATGGTATGTTAGGTTATGGTATTGTATGGTATGGTATGGTACGGTATGGTATGGTCAACAGCACCAGCCGACATTTTCTCTTTTTTTTTAAGGCTATGACTGACCGACCAGCGCTGTCATTCATACAGTAGACAGTTTTTTGTCTGCATAGCTTGCTTGGCTAATGTCCGATCTGAAACAAGACATTGTGTTATTATTTTCACTTGAAATACTGACCGCTGAGTCGACACTGTATGCACGTGGAGTCAAAGGTTGGGATTGTTTGTGATCTCTGTACATTTCTTCCAAACAGAGAAAATGCTGTAACATCCTTTGACGCAAATACCAATTTGCCACGTTTCACTGCGTCATGATGACGCATAAAAACAAACAGAGACTATTTTTCATTCAGTTTGGTTTGGAAGCTGTAAATGAAAAGTAAAAGGCCTTGTATGTGCACCTGCTAGAGGTGAACGTTTTCCAACATGATCATGGCTGCAGACTGTGTGGGTGTTTAGCATTCAGCGTGCCATACACACACACACACACAC
>NC_045734.1:19280215-19298773 GCF_008692095.1 Etheostoma spectabile | reverse complement strand
ACACACACACACACACAAACCCGCTCTGTTCTACTGCTTTGCTCAAAATCATTTATTTATGACGTTCTTATTTTACTGGTTGATTCTTCATCTTTAAAGGCTCTTAATACATCTTAGAAATATAAAACTTAACATTAGAATACATATGTCTGGACTTCTCATACTTAATTGATAAGAAATATCAATTAAGTAAGAGAAGAAGTAAGTGATTCCTTGAGCGATGCCATAGAAAAATCAATGGAGGAAAATTAGATATGTACAAGATATCATACATAATGCAGTACACAAAATCATATGATGTCCTCTACTGTAGATGTCAGGCCATATCTGTATGCACCATATTCTCAAAATGTAAATTGATCTCAAATCTTAATTTCTTTTTTACTAGGTTGTGCATAATGATGACATTTTGGGAGACCAAACTAAACAATGTCAAATGACAGTGGCATGTGATTAATCTTTTTTTTTTAAGTACGCCGGCAGTAAATGGTTAGAGCTGTAGAGAAAAATGGAAGCATACTGAAAGTGCTAACAAATAATTGCAAATGGTATTTGGACCAAGTTTCTGAGAAGTAGGCTATGGTGGTTTTTAGGCCTCAGGTCAGATTTGAGCTCTGATCTCCAACATACCCAACAAGGTGTTGAGGAGGGCTGCTATATTTAACACTCTGGGTAGGCATCCAGGATAACGCAAACATTCAAAAATCCCACAGAAGCCCCATATTCAAGTTGTATAATTGCAGGGAGGTAAATCTCCCATCATCACTACGGTCCATCAACCCCCAAACCAGTTTCTGTCATGACGTTATCCTTTTATGGCCAGCTCTTGTTCTTGAAATGACATCTAACATTTGTACTCAAAACAAAAGACACAGTCACTCTCCTCATATTCTGTATTCATCTGTCTGTCTAGCTATCACTCGGCTTGCTCTGCCTCGGCGTCCATGCAGGTCTCCCATGGATTCCTGGGCATCTGGGGCATGGACAGGATCAGGAGGGCGATGCCAGTGAGAAAGAGGAGGACAAAGCCGGTGCAGGCACAAGCGAAGGACCAGGCGTAGTAGTATTCAATCCAGATTGTGTCCTTGCTCTCGATCATGCGTTTAACTGATTGACGCATCACCTCCAGTGAAATAAAGGCACAGAGACCTGATTGGGAGAGAGAGATGTGTAAACATGAGTTTGGCAGTACAGATTTTACTGTAGTAATACCTGTGGTAATGTGCAGATTTCCATACTCTAACAGGATGCATAATCATGAAAGCAACGTCAGGTTTTTGCATTCCAAACTGTAAACACTGCAGGGAAATTGAAACTGAGTTGGTTAACTGAACTCACCTGCAAATGCGAAAAACATGCCAGCAGGTTTGAGGAGGTAGTCTCTTCCTTTGCCTTTACCGGTACACGATCCCATCAAACACAGAGACCCCAGGATGATGAAGGCTAGACTGAAGATCGAAATGGCTGCAGCTGAGATGTTGTACTCTGGAAAGAAATAGACCAGGAGTCTTTTACAATCCAGTGACAACCAATTGACATGTAATTTCACATTGTTCACATGTATATTGTATGTATTGGAGTGAAGTTAATTTTTGTATATTTTTTATTTATCAGTAAAGCCACCAACCAATCCTTTTAGGAATGCTTTAACTAGGCCAAAACCTAGGGTCTGAATCCACCATTTAATGTCTTTCTTTGATTCATAAATACAAAGACGGAAAGTCATTTGGCAGCACATGAGACACATCAAAACATTCAACATGGGCGCCCAGATAGCTCTGTTGGTAGAGCAGGTGCCCATATATCAAGGATGTTTGCTCCTTGATGCAGCAAACCCAGGTTTGACTCCACCCAGTGGCCCTATGCTGGGTGTCATTCCCACACTTTTTTTTTTAAGGCTGTGGCCTCTTCAAAACCTTTTTGATATTATTTTGTCACACTCCAATTTGTTTTATAAATTGTTCCAGTATGTTGTCCTGGATCCTTTAGAGATTAGTTGTTTTTTGTAAGACAATTTGGTCTAATGGTGTATCTTTTTTAGAACAAGTCATTAGTATCAGTTTAGGCGTAGAAGATTAGGATGGCCTTGTATGTTTTTCACATTGTTAACAAATCCCATTACGAAGACCAGACAAGAATGCATTAGTATGTCTTCTGAGACGTTTCTACCTTGTCTGGTGCACCCCAAGCTGTTTGATTTCTGTTGAAGACATAAATCTTGAAAAAAGGTTAAAAGGTTTGTTTTTTAAATGCTCAATTATTTTCTAAACAGCTTAGCACTGTAGTTTGTAGAAAACAACATTGTTCTCTCCACTGACCCTTTGGTGGTCCAGTGGTGTACGCCCAGAAACTATGACTGAAACACTGGTATCTTTCTACGTCTACTTTACTCTTGGAGTTGAGAAACTTTGGTGTTTTAGACTGAGCTAGCCATTGAGCTCCACAGACGTGCAGTATCTCAGTGAACACAGTGTTCAGGGTGCGGCACAACCTCCTCTACTAGAAGAAAATGAAGGCTCTCCCTTCCCAAAGGAGTGCCTCTCCCCTGGGCATGGTTTACAGGCGAACAGGCGGCAGATCAAAGGCCTCACATCATATCTGACTCTCTGATCGGAAAAAATAAGCCAGCTGCGGTTCCTGTTACAAAAACGCCCTGCATCCGTAAGCAAATTACATTTATATAGTATATTTGTAATTGGAATGTGAAGGTTATTACCTTCATGATGCCTGAAGCCTGGTGATGTTCTATAATTTTTGTTATAGTCAACAAATCCCATAGAAAGATCAAAACCAACAAAAAATGTATTCTTCTAACAAATGCTGCCTGCGCAGCCAAAGCCTGATGTATTTTGTTCCTCTGTGCCATAGAACTCCTAGTTGTCTAAAACCACACACACTTTTGAACTAGGTGATATGTCCCTTAATTACCATGAACATGGCCACTGTATTTCATTTTCAGTCGATCCCACATAATACAGTTTATGTAAATATTCGCACAGTTGTTTATAAAACATATTATGAACCTCCAAATGCCCAGATCCATTCCAACAGCATCCTTAACTATTCTCACTGTCAGATTTTCATTACACTTCATTTATTTTCGACTTGCAAACTCCCTGTGGCAGACACATGTAAGAGCCTTGTATGAATGGATGGCCTGTGGTGACATGTACATCTACTATGCTCATTCAACCTCATGCACCATTATTGTATAGCCAAATGGCTCAGCCAAGAGTGAATAACACGACAGAGATCTTAGGTCAGTGCTGCAATTATTCCTGCAAACTTGCAGTGTGTATCTCAAGGGCTGGCCATCAGCGCTGGAATGCTGCGTGTGTGTGTGTGTGTGTGTGTGTGAGGATGGGGGAGAAGTACCTATGTATTCTTGCATTAGCATTTCTGAGTTTATGGTGTGGTGTGGGGGGTGTACAAGACTGTTCGCATTTGCACCCTAATAATTGAGTGTGACAGTGCTCCACATGTGCTCAGCCCCCTATACACATTAAATGGGAAGGCTGTCATACAACATGCGCTGGCTGGGAGCTCAGGACAGTCACAGTTACAGGGTCACTGGAGAGAGGATGGAAGGAATGGAAGATGGAGGGAATGGGGACTAGAACAAGCACACACACACACACACACACACAGTTCTGAAATATTGACTGTACTTTGTGTACAGTTATGTCTTGCACTGTTCTTGAGGCACCATGTATGAAACACTGTCTGCCTTGTTTTAGTACACACACTGTGAATTCTGTGACTTAGTGAGTTAAATTTTACCCCGGCCGGCGACCATCATTACGGAAAGAAAAAGCTGTTACATTTTTTTAAATTGCATTGGTATCCTATCTGCGTCAACATCTGCCAATATCATTTCTGACAAAAAGGTCTGAGGCACACCATTAAAGTATATGCAGAAAGAGAAGGTGTGGGACATAAAACTTTGCAAGTAATGACCGGAGGAAGTACATTGACTTTTAGCCAGCTGGACAAAGGGTTGGGAAAAAGTAAAGGAAAATCCAATTGCCTTTCAACCAGGACTCCTTCATGTCCTATGAAGAGTTTTGTCATCGACACCTGCTGTGAGACCGATGATCAGAAGTGAAACATGAATGAAAATCTGGAGCCACAGAGAGCAACAGCAGCAGCAGAAGGTAAGATCAGTTTGGAATATGTGATGCTGCCAGTTTTTTGTTCAACTTCCCACAGATTGGGATGTGCTAAGGAACATATTTCAACAAAAAAATTAATTCATTTAGACAGGATGAAATGAAAGTAATCATCTTTGGGGAACCACTAACAGAAACATACCTTTTTGTGTTTTATATTCAAATATCGCGGCATCCTGCCCTGGAGTGAAGTGACTGAAGTAAGTGCAGTTTTCCTCTGTGAAAAGAAAACACACATGATTTAGTTCAAAGTTACACCTACATCAATCAAATTGGCCACTTGGACAAACACAACACAACATTGACATCACCATGTAAAGTGCCTATATTACACAGCCAACACAGACGGAGCAACATTATCATTTATTTAAAGTGACATTTGTTACCACCACAGTGTAAGTTAATATTCACTATATTTTAGCTCTGTTTTGGTCTTCACCAACTCTTGAGGGAAACATCTGGCTTTTCAGCTGCTTATTACTTCACTATATTAATTAGCTTGTCATTAACTGTGTTTGTGTGTAGTTTGATGTGTAGATTTGGCTTTTTAGAGCTTTTGTTTCTGACAACAGATACTCACAGCTGTTGATATTGTTGGTGAGAACAATGAGACTGAACCAAAACAGTAATGTGTCTGTTGGCTGTAAAACCAAAACAATGAGCTGAAAATATGCTATGACGCTCTTTAATTAACAGATCATGAGCTTTTCACATTACACAGTAATTTGGTCTGAAATCATATTAAGTTTCAATAATAAAACTTCAGTGGATTTGATTCAATGGCCTTGCCATGAAATTTCATCACATAATTAAATGTCCTCATATGCCAATATATCCTTTATTCATAAAAAGCAAGGTGACCTTAAAAAAGGTTCCTGTAGTGGAAAAATGACAACAATAATTAATTAGTTAATTGAAATGGCACCGTGATGGAAACCTTTGACTGCTTTCAACTCTGATGACCAGTCTGTTGTGTAAAATATTTCTGCTGTGTGCTCATTCTTTGATTCACTTACTGTGTTGACCAAAATCTGTCTCTACTTTAAATCAAGTTACTTAAGTTCAACCAAATTTGAGCTGCTGGCAAATAAACCAAATCATTATCAAAGTTGTCATGTCATGAACAGCTTTTGTTTGCTTTTGTTGTAAACTCATGTTGTTTAGGGCCACGTATTCTTCCTCTGCCGAAGCACTACACTTACTATGGTCATTAATAGATCGATGGATAAATTCCGGTTATCAAGCTTTGCCCCAAATACCTTTGCACCATATGTTTCATATGCATATGATACTTTCAACACGTCATACTGTCAAGATCTTCTCATTGTTTTCACAAAAGTATCTCACAGATTGACACAACCTTGGATATTATTATCACTAACAATAGTAATAGTGGTTCCATTATGCCATGCAGATCCTGTGCTGCTTTGTATGGTTTGACTGACAAACCAACATCCAACGTTGAACCTTGGAGATTTGCACAACGCCAGGCCGTTTTATGTGATGCTATGCCAAGTGTATAAAAGACAAAACAGGTTTGGTTTCCAGTCAGATCCTGCTAACATTTGACTTATATCATACCACATACTAATTCAAGGGTTTAAACATGTATGCATTGTTACAAATAGTTGATCAAGTGCACGCATGGTGGCTCACACTTAACATCTGAGGCATCACTACATGAAAAAAGCAGACTATCATGGCATAAAAAAACAAATGGCTGTGAATGATCATATGTGCAAAGAGAGTGCAAAAGTTTTAAGATATAACACCAGATCAGTATGTCACTTAATCTCAATCAAGGGCAAGTGCACAGCCATAATCTCAGTTATGCTATGAGGTCTCCACTCACATGCATGCTCCTAATCCCCTTTTACATACAGTCTTACCCTGGAACATCAGTGAAATGCTTTCACGTGAAAATATGCAGTACTGCATGGTATCGTATATCTGTGAGAGCTTGATGAGCCGTGCTCAAATGGTAGATCATTTTCCAATGCACCCATGAAACCTTGTAAATAAGAAAATAGGAATGTCAGATGGCTCTACCAGGAAATAGCACTGAGTTATTTGATATAATAGGCACAAACAATATCTCTGAATTATATTTTTCCAAGCCAAGTCAACATGACAATGTTTACAAAAAACCTCTTTTGACATTATAAGGTTTTAATGATGTGTGCCAACACAAAAGATGATGTTTTTATAAATGAGGGCAGGAACAGGCCACAAAAAACAGAGGTTGTTACTAAGCAACAAGCTTCACTGTTTTCTATGTAAAAGTCACATGTGAGGGTGTGATCTAGTAGTTCGTCAACTAGTTGTGCTTCTAGGCTAAATCTTGTATTCAGCTGAAAAATATCTTTGAACTTCCCTCATTTCCCAAAACTGTGAATATTCATGTTTTTATGAAAATGCTAATCCACCGTTAAACTCTACTTTACCACTTCTCTGTTACACCAGACTCTTTCAATGGCAGGAAACATGGTCTCATCTGGGCCTAAGAAAAGATTTATTTTTACATCCAATAAAGTCTAAGAACTACCAGCAGGCCAAGTGGCTCTACATTCACTAAGCCATGTGCTGCTTGTAATGTAGGCCTGTGTTTAAGTGGAGCCACTCAACATGAATTAAGCCTTGGAGCGGAACATCACTATTGGTATTAGGATTATTGGGATCATTATTGGTAGCAAACAGCTTTATTACCACATGGGACTGGATGTGTTTTTGTGCCTAGTTACACATGTTTGTACTATCTTTAACTACAAGCTTCAACAAAAAAATTTGAGAGACAAGCTGGTGGTCATATACTAATCTGTATTCATTTGTAGAAGCACGCTGCCACAGGCAAAAACACTCACACTCACTGCTGCACCACTTGTTGCTGGTCCTCGTCCTGCTATGCTCTGCTGACAAGCTCTCTAAAGCCTCTCTTGTTCCTAACAAAGCCATCCATCGTCGTTCCAAAGATCAGGAGAGGACATTGGATTAGCAGCAATTCTGCACATCACAGAACACTTTTTATAGCTTTGGTGGGCACTTTCTAATTATTTTGTCTATAGCGGGACCTAAGATTGGCCCAGAACTCTGAGACTAGGTGAGAACTCGGGGACTAGTTTTTTTTTTTACTTTGTCTGCTTTCTTTCCTCATTCTTAGGTCTACCAGCTAACATAAGACAACTCCAATTATGTTGTACACACCACTAAAATATGTGTATTTTACAACGAAGTCTGGCAGGTTTAAAATATTTTCGATAAATCATGCGCAAAATTTAGTAATTCAAGGAAATTGTGTTTACATTAACTCTACGTTTTACTCTACACTTCTGATACCTGTCGGGCTCTGTAAGTTTGAGCACATCCCATGTAAGAAATTTTGAGCTTTGATACAGTTACAAACCCAGAGAAGCATGTGGACACATGTCTATATAAGTGTTAAAGACACCACCAGCCATTTCCAATCCCCATAGGATGCCTGTTCCTGGGTTGGAAGGTATTCTGAGTGCCTATAAAGGCAAAATACCAGTGGTACCACTTTTTTAGGGAGTGTAAAGTAATTTGAGTGACTGTGTGGGCAGCACGGAGACGTGAAGCTGCAGGACGGTCTCGTGGGAACAGTTTGGTGGACAGCAGTCCTCAGAGCTATGCCTGACTCTTCCAGACGGCCCCGTCACTCAGAGAACATACTCTCGGCGTGAACACTTGACCCTCACGGCTACCACCCAAGAACAGCTGAGTATTTACGTGGTATATATTTAGAACCACAACCGCTTTCTGAGCAGTTTGCACGATATTATTAAATTAATCACACCCTTTCTGTTCCTGTTACCATGGAGAATTCATTAAAGTAACCCGTTTTTGTATGCTGTGGCTAAGAGGAGCATTGTAACATATCAATGTAGCTTATTTAATCGCTCACAGAAGCTCAAAAAGTACAAAAAGAGATTCCAATATGAAAAGAAAGCAGGACAACACAAAGTATAGAACCTAAAACTAAAAAAGCCCTCAGGTAAACTTTCTTTCTTTGAGCTGAAAGGATATGTAATGTAAGTCTGTGCATGAAAGTTTTTCTGAGATTGTTTCACCATCTGCATTTTGTTAGCAGTAGATGAAACAACATCTAACCCCATATTTTCCAGATGAGTGCCTCACAGCAAGAGGGACCTCCTCATACTGTTTAACTACAGCTTTGGATCATAGTTTAACACCTCTCTGAAGACGTGTGGCTATAATAAACAATAATGTTCCTGTCCAAATACAGCAATTGTTAGCCGGAAGAAACCCTTGGAGACTGATGGATTTACTTACTTCTCGAATAAAGGCTGTCAAGACGCCATCACATGAAAGCTTTTTGGCTAGTGAAGATGTTCAAAGAGCCAGAAGATGTTCTGGCTCTTTGTATATAATATAGCTTAATATATTTATATTATTATATTACAAACTAACTTTCCAAATATGTATAGATCACCTCTTTCAGTCTGTATGTATGTGCAGATAAAAACTCTAGAAACGTTTGTCACTTGGCTTTGCAATCTGATGAATTATCTACATGCCTGCGTGGGCCGAGCTGATTTAGTATATTCAGCACATACCTGCCATGTCTGCACTAGTGGACCACCCTCAGACATTGCATCTGCTCATGGAATGGCCCTGCAGTGCAGACAGTGTTCGGGATTCCCAAAAGTCTAACAGCCACCACCGGCGCCTCTCTGCTTTGTGAGTTGTATAAATTTGGTGGGAAGTTGAGAAGGCTAATTAACATAAAGCAACATGCAGGGTCAGATAACAATCAACAGTTCGATAATGGTTTCCCAGGTAACAGTCAATTTGCCAGCGTGGTTTTACAGATGAGTGACTCATACAAGCCATTGAGACATGAGCGACTGCTAGACAGCAACTGCTCAACACTGTTTACATCCGTTATAATCAATCACAGTCTGTTTTTCTTTCCAGAAGCTGTAAGAGCACCTGTTGTCATATAAAGTTTATTTTTTAGACATTTGTAGCAAGGTAAGGTCTTGTTGTGCTACATAGGACATGTCATCTGATCACATTATCTCAGCATTATTAAGGACTGTGGTGGGAGAGGGAGATTGTTTATCTAAATACAATTATTAATACCACAACCTACTCCATATTGTATTCCAAAGTACTATAACTGTCAGCAGCGTGTGATTAGGGACTAATTATGAAGAAAATAGCAACAGTATTTTGACACTGTTGTGGATTTAGAAGTGTTGGGACTGAAGTCTTAATGAGTGGAGAAACTGATTCACTTAAACCAAATAAATCAATATATGTGTAAATAATTGTTTCTTATATGTTTAATAGTAATTCTGCCTGTAATTACAGCTACACAGATAAACCCATTTTACATGTTTTTTTTCAGCTGAACGTTTACACTAATAATGAATTGGAATGAATTGAATGTGTACCAATTGAAAATGTGGTCGCTTTGTAATTAATAATTAAATTACAGACATTTCATTTTTTTTACTCATAAACTATTAGGGAACTATGGAACATATAAAATTAAGTGTTACCAATGGAAATACTGGATTACCTGAAGTACCTCAACATTATATTTAAGTATGTTCTTATTTACTTTCAATCACTGATTGTGGACTATTTTAAAGTGAATTTCCTTAGGATGTCCCATAGAGTGTCTGTGTTATGTCCGGTACAGTGTATGGAACATCAATTGCATACTCTGGCTGGTTTTTACCAGTAAATAACTCTAGGAGACACCAATCAGTAAACCAGTCAAATCAGCTGTTTTGGTGTTTGGAGTAAGGTTAAGCTCAGAGCCTCTTGGGACTCCATTGCTCATGCTTGGCCATCTCTGGTTGATGTCAAATACAGTATACAGTGGTCTGGTTAAGTCTTAACAGTTTATTGATAGCTTCCTATCAAGGCCTTGTCACAGGGTCTGATCTGGCTGGATGTTGTTTCCACCCTTACCCTCTGGCTTATTCAAAGGAGGGGCAGTGGAGAGCATCACCCAACTGAATGAGAGCCAGTAGCAGACTTGCAACTAACACAAGATATCAAAACATGGGCTACGCCCACAAACTAATGTGTTAGACCGAGGCATTTCAACACCACTGATGACTAACAATGGAAAAAGTTGAATTATTTCCTATGTTTCAGATGAAAAATCAACCAGAACAACTATTTTCTGTGACAAAAAAAGTTTAATACATTATGGAGGGCTCAAATCATGTCACTCAGAATAGAATCTTTCTTCTGTTTCACAAGTAAGTTTAAGGATTTTTAAAATGTCATATCCTGCATCAGGACCTCTATTCTTAGAAGCTTCCTACCTCAGAGCTATGGGGCGGATTACATAGAGACACCTCACAGTCACAGACAAACAATATTCATACAGTAGCCTGATGTAATTTTATCTGCCAGTTAGAAAACAGTTTTACTTAGATTTTGTCTTACCTCCAGGCAGGCTGATGGGTCCGCAACCATGCCCCTGCTCAAAGTTTTCCGAGCTGATGTAAATATACTTCTTGCACAGCCTCCACAGGCCGAAGTGGGCCGCCTCGCAAGTCTCATTGACTTTGTTCACCTGTGGGCTTAGCACTGCCCAGTGGTCCGTTACCACCGCTGTGAACATGCAAGCCATTCCCACCAGCAGGACGAAGATGGCAATCTTTATCTTTGTGCGCTTGTGCATGTTTCCAGATAGTGAGATTTCTGTTCAGTGAACTTTCTTCCCGATGTGAAAAAATATATATGTATCTCAATCAAATTGGATGTTCTGCAATGTGAACACACAGAATCTGTGTCCCAGGGTCTTCTTTTCTCAGCGACTGCAGCAAGCTTCCCACAAAGTCTCTTCTCCTTCTCTCTCCCCGCCTAAGTGTCTTCTCTCTCCCTGTCGCAAATCTGTGCCTCTGGTTCGAAGGGAAAGGGGCCAGACTGCACTGCCCTAGTTTAAAGTCCACGTTCCCCTACTCACTATGAGTTGCTGTACAACTGAGGGGATGCAAGTTTAGACTTACAGCTGTTGAGTTGGATCAAGAAAGTTGATGACCAAACCAACTGTCTGGTGGGCAATGGGTGTGGGGAATGATGCATGTGTTGGTAGGTGTTATGCCGGGGAGTTGCTATAATTGTGACTGGTGAGTCAAGTTGTCAGGCTGTCTGCTTCTCCGGTTACAGTGCCAGTGGGTAGAGATTTTTAACGTGCCATAATAAGTGGACTCACATAAACAATTTTTATGTGTGCAACTTTCAAAATGTATTATTCAGCATTGTAAGAATAGTTTTCCTTTACATTTAGTTTCCATCCATCTACAGTGGCTGTGTTTTCACTCTCGGCCTCACTACAACACCGCCGGTGTGGATTTGTCTCTGTAAACTGTTTAAAAGGATAATGTGGATGTGTATACAAAGAGCAGCAGCAAGGCTCCAGCTGTCAGACAACAGTAGAGTTTCCCTGATGGAACAATACTGCTTTTAGTAATTCCTGTCATGATGCTCACTTAAAATTATGTCTTATAGTCCAGAGACCAACTGTTTCTTTATCGAGATGCCCAGTGTGCCATCTCTACAGTCAGAAATGGCTGTAAAAGGTGAAAGAAATAACGACATGCATCTCTTAACTGATGTGCTTCTGTCAATAATCTTTTTTCTGCAATTTTTCCTGTTAATGTCATTGTATGAGGGATCATGAGTGAAGAAGTCACCCTGAAAGGTCCTATAGTACAATACCAATCTGAAAAAAACCACTGGTTCCCACATTTGTTTTGCCATGTAAAGTGCATTGAGTTTCCTGCAAATGAGGCTATGTGAATAGGTTGAACAGACAGGTACAGTGTTGAGTGCATTGTTGTTTTACTATTATGTCCCTGCTCGGAAGAACTGGTGATGATAACAAGAGTCAGATATAATATGAGGATACTTAATATTGCCCAGTAATCTATGCCATCAAAGAAATTAGACAGACATTCATATTTAGAACTCTTCTGTAGCTCCAATGCCCTCCTTGTCAACTTCTGCTTAAGCAAATTGCTCAGAAAATGCGTAACCCTCCTCTATTCTGCTGTATTTATAGAGCCGAGAATAAAGTCAGAAATTTGTTTTTTCTAGTTAAAAAGTTTATAAATCATCAGCACACACTTCGCTAATTCACTGGAGACACCAACTATCCCGGCTATTTTATCCCATTCCTCGTTCTTTTTTAACTGGTCCCTATATGCAAACAACATCATATCATAAATGATAGGAAATCCAGCAACGGCGAGGATCATTGCCTATTGGGCTGTGATCAAAGGCCATGCTTCACATGAATCCTGTTTAAACCATTTTGTCTTCCACTTGACATCACTGTCTGCTGCTCCTCTAGCCTTCCATTTTTCGGTAACACTTTACAATAAGGTACACAAAAAAGTAGGTAGGTAATGATTAACAAATGTGGAACAAATGTGGAATGATTGAGTATCGAATGGTTAGTTAATGAGTAGTTACTGATTGACTGTGATTCAAGCACTAACAATTAGTTACTGTTATGAGTAAATGAGTAACGGATGATTACGAATGATGACTACCATTGTTGCTTGAATCACAGTGAATCAGTAACTACTCATTAACTAACCATTCGTTACTTATTACTTTACCAGTAACTTACAATCCATTTAACAGTAACTAATCATTAGTGCTTGAATCAGAGTCAATCAGTAACTACTCGTGTTCGTTCCTCATTCTTTAATCCTTGACTACCTACTTTTTTGTGTACCTTATTGTAAAGTGTTACCCATTTTTCTTCTATTTTTCATATCGTGTTGTCAGAGTTTTTCCCTTTCTTTGTAGAGACTTGTTGCTGGTTTAAGAACCACGGCTGCTGTAGAGCTGTAAAATCCACTGAGTTGTTGTTTGTGATCTTGGGCCATACAAATAAACTCAACTTCTTTGACTAGTTAACACAAAGATAAGACAAAGAGTAAATGTTAATTAGTGTGCTCATACATTTTTTTAAAGTATACTTTTCGGGATTTTCTTTATACTATAAAAACAATTCCAGTGGATCATGTCAAAAAGTAATCACAGACATAATAAATTATAAGGAGCCAACTTGAGATGGTCAATTTCCAGTCACTCTTTTTAATTTCAAAGTAATTTATTGGCACAATTATTCATTACAAACCTCTGATGGAAATAATTAATAATTTGTATTTACAGGCTTGGTAGTACAATATATAATATACTATTGATACGCCCTATATGTTATTATATCATTAAAAATAAGTCTTCAACTGAAACAGACAATTCAAATGTTCCAAGAAGACCATAGAATGTTGAGGGTTTTTGTGCAAGAAGTTTAATTAAAAAAAAGCACTTTTATAAATAAAATTACTTTGAAAAGAATGCAACATAAATCTATCTCCACCATTCTCCCAATTATGACTTAAACTATAAAAACAAACACATTCCGTGAGTATTCTGACTTGAACTAAAAGAAATGGTGTCAGAGGGCCTGAATTCTCTTGTGTATTTACAAGTTCATAATTTTACATTATCACATGTTATTCATCTGGTTGCCTTAATATCATCCACAGTTTCTTTTTGTTGGTTATGTGTTATGCAATGTAATGAGGATAAAACAACCTTTTTATTCTCTTCTTCTGTAATGTGTGTTTAAAGGTTTTTTTTCACAGGGTTACGGTGAGTGATGTTTGCTTGTTGTCAGATAAGCTGCATTTATATATATAATACAAATCACCATGAAAGTCTGTTTTTTTCCATGTTTCATAGCAGATGAAAAGGGTTAAACTCCAACTGGTGCTAGCTTAATCCAGTTTTAGCCCAGTGACACATGTCATGCTAATGGATGTCTGTGGTTACTGGATCGACAGCATGGCATTGATATATCAATATCAAGCCCCCTGCTGGGAGGAATGTTAGCCACATTAAATTTTCAAAACAAACTTGGGAGGTGAGAGAGTGTCTGTGGAGACAAAATCTCTCAGGAGGAAATATTAAACTAACATGTACTGCTGATGAAATTATTTCATCATTAAAAAAAAACTATAGACAATTATGGGGCGTTAGACCATACACATATTTAAACTTGGCCTTCATTTTAATCTTAAACGCACACTTGTAATGTTTTTGTGACTGTGGTTGCAGAAAGACAGACTGTCAGACAGGCATATAAACACCAGGCAAAGTATTCAAAACCACCACTGTGGCAGTCTCGTTTCAGTAGATGTCTGAAAGAGCACATTTTGCCATTATGACACACACATACACACACACATGTCAGAAAGTGAAAACTGGCTGGCAATAAATGAGATCGCTCTTCAAGCATCAACATAGTATAGGTGCTTTCACCACTGGTGAAAATTAATGACCTTATTGTCAGACATTATACAATGTAATGTTTAACATAAAAATATTGTGTTTCTTTGCAAAGATGAATAAAGTGTCAGCCCATGGCAATGTTTTCACAAATTTAATTCTAATAGTAACATTTACACCTCCAATTATATTTGTAATTATATTGCTCAACAATGAGCCTTTGTCATCCCTTTCAAGTGTTACAAAAGTAAATGTATGATCTATAACACCATCCAAAATATCTTTGAGTAGCATTTCATTACTAAAGTTACAGCCTACAAATTGCTTTGTAAGAAAACCAATGCTGGCTGTAAATGCTTTGTTATGGCATTGGGTGTGTCAGGTTTAGTATAAAGATAGCTGAAGTGTGAACTGCTGCCAAACCATTTGTCACGCCAGCAAATCAAGTTACAAAGGCAGAACCTAAGTTGAGACCCCAAAGCGTTATGTTATCCATCCTGCACAGTGGTACCGATGTTAACTCCTGCATGGAGAGGGGACACAATGACCGCAGGATCATTTTCACTGATGCACGACAGCAGAGAGTGGGGACAAGGTTTTCTTCTGGATGAAAATACCAGTGTGGGTCCATGGCATTCACATTTACAGGGCTTAACAGCCTGGGGGGTATATACAGAGGAGAGAGGTGGAGAAGAAGCACTCTTATTCAGGGCTGTAATGGGGAACACAGTCAGCAGACCATTTTGGCATGACAAAGATACATTACACACACACACACACACACACACACACACACACACACACACACAGAAGAAAAATAAGTCAATACTAATTTAAGGTTTCCCCATCCACCCACATCAGTGACTTGAATGACAACTGTAGCTGGGAGAGCTGAGTCTTTGCAGAGACTGCACGGCCTCTCATAGCACTGTTTGTTAAAATACACATCATTACTGCCATAACACTGATTCACTAACCAACATTAAACCAATTCCAACTACTGCTAAAATATATTTAACTGGGAAACAAACCATGAAGCTGACATGGAACCCACTGAAGTGTGTATTGTACCAAGAATAAATAATTAGAACTTTTACTAACCCTTAACACACAAACAATGCTCACTTTACTCCAGTTCTTGTTTGGAGACAAGGAGAGAAGCTTTCTAAAGTCTGAATGAACATTTGGGAGCCTGTTAGTTCAGTCACGCATTACGTTGGCTGATGCCAATTTCTTAACACCCTGTGGTTGCCCGACTATTTGCCATGCAGTTTCATAGCAGAGGATTGCAGGCCCATCAGCCCCGCGTCATTAGCTAAAATACTTTCCTTACAGAGAAAAACAAACGCAGTGGAGCAATTCTCAGTTCATATTTTGCAATAAACCACAAGCAAGTCTAAAAGTGAAGTTAACAGTAATTACTAAGTTTAGTCTCCCCAGTCACTATTTAGGACATCTGTTCTTTAATTGTATTGTAATAAAAATCACAATATTTGACTGAATAAGTTAAAAGTAAAGTAGTCCTGACCGAGGGTTAGTGTTTGGTTTATTTTGTCTTCCCAGCATGGAAGGAGAGGGTCAGCCAGGGCACCTATTTAGTGGTGACCTTCAACCAGCTGAAAGACGCTAAGGAGAAAATGAACATCATTAACTTCCTCAATGATTGATTCTTTCTATATCCAAAATTATTGGCTCCTCTTTGATAACGCTTATTACCCACTGAGATCCTCCTCTCTCTCTCTCTCTCTTCTCTCTCTCTTTAATGTTACTATAATTGCCACTGTTCATCATGTTAATCCATTATGCTCACTGCTATACTGTAATTATTGATTCATATATTCTATATTTATTATAGTTTGGTATTGTTGCAAGGTTTATCTCTCATTTTTTGACAACTTGCATTTCAAAAAAATCAATCACAGAGCTGATACAACTCACAAACTCTTCCACGGTCCACATGCACATCGACTATGCCACTCTTAGGTGGCCTTTCTGCACTTCATGTCACACAATATAAACAATTTGTTTTAATATTACCCAATTGGAAAGATAAAACTAAGTAATCCAATCAAACACTGGCTCAATCTTTTACACAGAACACTCAACTTTAGACAGAAAAATACGTAATGGACTAAATCAGACCATATAACACAATGTGCTTGTTGGTTGTAAAACAAGTGTCATCTGTCCTTGAGCATCTGTCCTGTTTCTTAATGTCAAAACATGGGGCAGCACAGACGTTTACAGAAATACTTAAATAATAAACACAAATAAGATACATTTCTCGTCCCTGAGCAAATGGAGAGCAAATACACAGTCTGTACAAAGAATGTTTACAATAATACATCACACTGGAATGTACTGACATTGCTGTGTGCCTTTGTTGATAATACATATGTATCATAGTTTGTGAGTGTTTCAGAGCCATATTTATCACCTGACTCACACACAAGTTTAAAAAGAGGATATTAAGATACAGTAGAAGTCTTTGAATGGCAGTTGAGAAGGCTTAAGACTATCAAAGGTGTACAGATTAAGTTAGCACCAGTTGTGGTAAAGTTACAAACATTTACAATACAATAACGCTTAATCACATTAATCACTTTATTTTAGCATATAATTGTGGAGAAAAATATCAATTTGTCTCTTTTTAAAAGAAACATTTCTAAAACACTACACTATCTATTTTAGCAGAAAAACATAATTACACAATTATATTGTGCATCAAGTCTATAAAAGCTTAATTCTTTTATTAGGCAATTATCCTTTAAAGAATACCAGAACATGGATTACACATTTCAGCCTATCTGTAAGAAATCACTCACAAATAGTGGGTATCACAATTTCAAATTTAACTCTTCAAATGCTATACAACGTCTGCATTTCCCTCATAGATACTGAGTCATATGATGAAACGTTGTTTTGATTTCACCTTTACTCTTCCTCCAAATGAAACACAGATTTGCACTTTTCCGTCACAGGGGGACACAAAGGAAAAACTATTTTAAGCTCAGACCTTTCAGTTCTGCTGCTGTCTGAACAACCCTGGGGAAGAATTGTCCTTTCTCATCAACTGTGTAATATCTCTTGTGTTCCATTAAGCTTATTGTCTTACACAGTAATACACTTTTGACCTCATACCGGCGTGGTCCTCCTGTTCACTCCATCTTTCATGTCTTTCTGGAAGCAGTTGTGGACTTGTAAAAACCCAGAGTCCCTCTCTGGACTGTAAGGCCCTGCAGTCACACTTCCGCCCTTCAGAGGGTCCCTACTAAGAGTGTATAGGGATATATCCCCCATTGGCAAGCCCATCCCTAACCCTGCTCCGCCACTTCTTCCACCGATCTTCCTCCCCACTGGGGAGGGCTCGCGGGATGGGTCACTCGATCTCGAACTGGAGCTTGAGCACCTCTGTCTGTAACGGTAACTTGGGATGCGAGAGTAAGGCGAAGATGAGGAGGTGGTTTTAATGAAGTCACTTCGGGCTAGGAAGCGTGTCTCTTTGTTTTTCTCAATATATATGTTAACTGCGAGAACACCCACTGATTCAGCCACGATGAAGGAGAGAGCACCAAAGTAAAAGGACCAGCCGTAGTTGTAGTGGTTCTTCTTGTCCTCGTCTTTCTTATCACTGGGATCTCCGGCATTGCTAGAGATGTAGACAATGATTCCGATGATGTTGCTCAAGCCTGAAGAAAGCATGAATGTGTTTAAGCACATAAGTGGAGGATAACACTACAGCACTGTGATATCAGAAGCTGATTCTGTTTGGGCTCACACACTCTACACTTCCCTTCTTCTATATCTTCATCACATTCAAGACCTGAGAAAATTATCTACACAAGTTAGGTATATTTTTTATTGAGTGATAGACTTCTCTTACTAAAAAAATGAGGTAGTATTAAGAAAATGCAGATTTTCACCTTCTGACATTATTTTTGCATATTCACAAATAATTATTTGTCACTGCCAATTAGAGAGAAACAATGAATTCAAAGGAAAGGGAAGATGTGCTACAAGTGTGCAAGTTATTGACTATTTGTTGTCAATAACTATATATATATATATATATATATAT
>NC_045734.1:19269028-19280205 GCF_008692095.1 Etheostoma spectabile | reverse complement strand
ATAAATAATAGGGAAAAAGCACATGAATTGTATTTTTCTAATGAAATATAGGAAACGTTAGGGTAACTTTATGAGAAAGAGACAAGATTTAACACAGACACCAAAGGGAGACATGCTTGTGTTGTGTCTTTCTTCTCCTTCTCTCTGCTTATACCTTCTTCTTCTCCTTCTTCTTTCTGTGTGTGCAGCACAAAATCTATTTGTTGTTTGTACTATCTGTAGTGCACTGTCAGTCTTACCCTACCTGCAGCCACAAACAGGATGCCAGCACTGAGCAGAATGTTATTCTTATTGTTGTAGATGCGTCCAACCCCAACACACAGGCCACCCAACATCAGCAGAACGGTGCTGAGAATGGAGAATAGACTTGATGCACGCACTACACCTGTTCATTCAAGACAGTGGAGGGTTCTTGTCAGTACAAATTAAGAAACATATCACTTAAAATATAGAAGACATGGACTGAACAGCGTGTGAATAATTTATAATGACAATTGTGAAGTAATGTTATAAGTATAATTATTTGTAGTGGTAGAAACATTCCTTAAAAACAATGTTGATATATTATCACCTTATGAAGTTGATATGGTCCAATGATGGAACTTCAATAAAGATATTTGATACAGCCATCAAACACTGATAATATTAGCATTCATTTGGAGTTGTGTTTCTGGCCACATAGAAAATCAAACACTCACTCTTTAAGCTCTGCTTTGGTCTCCACCAACTCTGAGGTAAATATCTGCATCTCTCAGTACTAAATGCTCCATTATGTTCACAAACTATTCCCTTATTTTGATGTTCTGCTGTCTAGTGCTAGGCAGGTAATTTACACTGGGTTTTATCTGAGCTTTTTTTCTGTATCAAATGCTGAAAAAGAGGTTGATGAGACCATTTACCAGGCTGTAAAACCAAAACAATGAGCTTAAAGATGCTAAAATGCCCTAGAGAGCTGAGGGGCCAAATTCACAGCCTTTCTTTGAAAATCCATTGTTAATACAAAAATATTGATAAGAGGACCTTTAAATATATTGTATTAAGGTTTCTCTGCTACGTTTTCAACTTCTAGTATGGAGCTTATTTTCTGTGAATGGTCCCTGCTTTCACATTCAAATGATTTCTCATTATTACACTGATCAACAGGTGACAGTACCAGACCAAAATATGCAGCAATGTGTCAGCAAAGACAAGGAAGAAGAAGACTGCTAGCAAACAACCATGGATGTAAACAATGCATGATCTAAAATACTTAAAGAATTGGCTGCACATACAGTGGTGTGAAAAAGTGTTTGCCCCCTTCCTCATTTCCTGTTTCTTTGCTGGTTGTCCACGCTTAAGGTTTTTGAACACAAACCAATTTAAACAATTGTCAAGGACAACACAAGTAAACACAAATGCAATTTGTAAATGAAGGTGTTTTATTAAAGGTGAAAAAAAATCCAAACCATCATGGCCCGTGGTGAAAAAGTGATTGCCCCCCTTGTTAAAACATACTATAACTGTGGTTGTCCACACCTGAGTTCAATTTCTCTAGCCACACCCAGGCCTGATTATTGCCACACCTGTTCACAATCAAGGCATCCTTAAATAGGAGCTGCTTGACACAGTAAGGTCCACCAGAAGATCCTTAAAAGCTACACATCATGCCAAGACCCAAAGAAATTCAGGAACAATTGGAAAGAAAGTAATTGAGATCTATCAGTCTGGAAAGGTTATAAACCATTTCCAAAGCTTTGGGAATCCAGCGAACCACAGTGAGAGCCATTATCCACAAATGGCGAAGACATGGAACAGTGGTGAACCTTCCCAGGAGTGGCCGCCGCCCAAAATTACCCCAGAGCGCAGCGACGACTCATCCAAGAGGTCACAAAAGACCCCACACAACGTCCAAAGAACTGCAGGCCTCACTTGCCTCAGTTAAGGTCACGTTCATGCCTCCACCATCAGGAAAAGACTGGGCAAAAATGGCCTGCATGGCGAGTTCCAAGGAAAAACCACTGCTGAGCAAAAAAACATCAAAGCTCGTCTCAATTTCTCCACACACATCTTATGATCCCCAAGACTTTGGGACAACATTCTGTGGACCGATGAGACAAAAGTGGACTCTTTGGAAGGTTGTGTCCAAGTATACTGGCGTAGAAGAACACTGCATTTCATAAAAGAACATTATACAACAGTAAAATATGGTGGTTAGTGTGATGGTCTGGGGCTGTTTTGCTGCTTCAGGACCTGGAAGACTTGCCGTGATAAAAGGAACTATGATTCTGCTGTCTCCAAAGATCCTGAAGGAGAATGTCCACCTTTTGTTTGTGTACTCAAGCTGAAATGAACTTGGGTTCGGCAGCAGGACAATGATCCTAAACACACCAGCAAGTCCACCACCGAATGGCTGAAGAAAAACAAAATGAAGACTTTGGAGTGGCCTAGCCAAAGTCCTGACCTGAATCCTATTGAGATGTTATGGTATGACCTTAAAGGCCTTTCATGCTTAAAAACCCTCTAATGTAACTGAATTAGGACTTCTGCAAAGATGAGTGGGCCAAAATTCCTCCAGGACGCGGTAAAAGCCTCATTGCCGTTATCGCAAACGCTTGGTTGCAGTTGTTGCTGCTAAGGGTGGCCCAACCAGTATTAGGTTTAGGGCAATCACTTTTTCACACAGGGCCATGATGGTTTGGATTTTCCCTTTAATAATAACACCCTTCTTTACAAATTGCATTTTGTGTTTACTTGTGTTGTCCTTGACTATTGTTAAATTGGTTTTGATGTTCTGAAACACTTAGTTGGACAACAGCAAAGGATCAGGAAATGAGGAAGGGGGCAAACACTTTTTCACACCACTGTATCTTGTTAGACCTCAGGGATGCACACAATGCACTCCATGTAAACAGAACTGTTCTTGTTGTTTTTACAAGAAAACACCACAGGGCATCTATAATTAAAATGCACTGTCCCTCAACATAATAATTATTTGTCTAAAAGAAATACTCTTCCACAAAGATTATGAAATATAGAACTTTGTTAATATGATTTTCTGCACCCTTGTCGTTGTGTATTCTACTACATGTTCGTGGTACTATTCACATGCCAATTGATGGCATTTCTGACTAGCTTAAGCTTTACAATGTATGGCACTCCTGGCTGACACATGAAGTAACTCTGCCATAAGTGTAGAAATAAAAGGAGTGGAAGAAGAGCAAGAACTGTGTCAGGTTTAATAGTTGAATGCTTCCACAGATACTAAGGCCTGATGAGCAGAAGTTCCTGCCTTTTCATGACTCTAACCAAGTGAGTCCACTAGAGTATTGAAATTCAATTCAGACAACATTAAAGATGGGAATAGTTTCTGTGAGGCAAATGGCATCAAAATAGAAGCCATATGTGTTTTGCAGCGTGAAGCTCAGGGTGACATGTCTTTATCAAACTACCTTGGTCAAATGTGAGATGTGCTCTTAAGTGTGTAAAGTCTTATTTTAGACCTATAACTTTTAAGCACACAACAGACTTATGTCTACAACTCCAATTACTGTCATGACATCAGGCTGTTATGGTGGAGGGATAGAGATATTGTGACAAATTAAGTACCCTTTTGATAATTCCATCACCACCTTTGGTTGCAATGACTTACGTAAGATGTACTCTGAGCTGTCTGTATCGTAGTCATTATCCTCTGGAAAATGATTGATCCGAAAACAGCTTCCTTGGTTTATACCTGCAAAAGCCAAAAGCGAGCGTGAATGTAACTGATGGCAACCTGTGCAGGGACAAAATCACATCAGTAAAAGGAAAATAGTGTGTCTTTATACATATACGTGTAGTTCCTTTTACGTACAAAAGGAACTACATGTTGACCATCCATTGAATCAACATGCAGCTTTTATGATCATCAGACAAATAAGTCAAAGACAACTGGAGTTGATGTTTGGTAAAGAATATTAGTGTTGAACTGTCTAGTTTTCACCTCTAACCACTTCAGAAAGCATTTGAGGATAGGCTTCTGTGGATCTGAGGTTCTGAAGTTCTCAAGCCCTCAGGCTCCTTCTATTCAAAGATCCAGTCTTTCACTAAGAAAATCTTCCCTCCACTTATAAAAGAATAAAACATTGGAACAATGTGAATATTGAAAGGTTAGACCTTGAATTAAAAGTCTGACGTCGGATTTTGCCACATTCTGTCATTTCTGCCTTTGCTATTCTGTTAGTTGCCTGTAACACATGTGCAAATGTAATAGACAAAACTAGACTTAACACAGTTTGGATTCTCTCATACACTTAATACACTGTTAAAATGTAATAGCAGTATTAGCTCTTTGTCATTCTGGTAATAGAAGAAAAGCCGGTGTTTGCGTATCCAGGTAAAAGCTAGCAGGAGATTTCTTTATATAGGCCTAATTGTAATTTTGTTCTATTTCAGAAGTTATATGATGGGTGATACTGGAGCAGTGCCATCACAGAAAAGAAGGGGAAATAAACAAAGAACAACTAAAAGCTAAATGAGAGAGTGACAGACGACGGGCAAATTCGTGAGTCAATCTTGATTGGGCTTTCAAAAGATGGAGACAAATAGGAGATTGTAAATGATTCAAACCAACGCTAAATTGGCCCTCAGGTATGTAATGTCTATTTCATTCATAAAATAACTTTCCAGTGTGAGACACAATTGTACGTCAGGACCCTAGATGAAATTATGTCTCCTTTCCATTTAGCACCCAGTCTGCATTTGTGCTACTGTTTTCTTTTTGTCCCCCTGTACTTGAATTGCATCCGCATTCTGTTGGGTGCGTCTTGCACCGGGGGGCTTGAACCCCATTTATAACTGCTTGCAATTCTAGTTATTGTTGCATTGGTTGCTAGAACAGACACTTGGCTCTTGACAGCTAGAAAAGATCTTTACAACAGCAGGTGTGGTAAAAATACAACAATTTTTGTCCTACGGGCCGCTAGAATCAACACAACCAGAAAGTACCTTGTAGCTGCTTTAATATTGTTTATTGTTAATTTTTCTGCTACATTTACCGCGTCTGAGACTGCTGGAAAAGAGAGTGAAAGAAAAGCTGAGATATTGTGATGAAACAGCCTTAACAGCTCAGACTCACAGATTCCAACTTTACCAACTACACACTCTCAACCTCACTTTCTCAGTCTCTTTAAACTCTCATCATTGGTCTCTTTTTTACACTCTTACAGCTATCATGTCTCAATTACACACTTCTCTCTCCCCCGTGTTTTTCTCTTCAACCCCCTCTCAGCTTCCTCTTGATCTTTTATGTGCTAAGCACATTCTTTGGATTGATACAGAAGCAAAAATAGAAAAATAATAATTATACTGATTATACATGTAATGTACATTGTATATATGTACTGTCTACTCCATATACTGTGTGATTGTTTATTGCATGCATTTTATATCTATAAGATGCTATCTCCTGATTGTGTCATCGAAAAGGTCAAGAAAAAAGCATTGACAGGTGTAGGGTAAAAGATGACATTTTAAAAACAATGTGTGTTTTGTACAATCAAACAAGTGAAGATATAAAAGTAAAATAATTGTATTAATAAATAATACACAGAAGCCAGTGAGTTAATGATCAGAGGAATGACGGTGAGGAAGAAAGAGTGAGCTCAGTAGGGGAGGTATCTCCCCAGAGCCAATCCATCCGAGAGACCGGAGCCCATCTTTTATTACTCAGCATAGCTTCACCATGGCAACCTCCCCCCGGCAACACAGAATCACATTTGTAGCTCCGCTTCTCAGAGGATGCCTTTGACATCTTCCTAATGCATTCACCAGACACACACACACACGCACATACACACACATACAATAACAAAGCCATGAAACCAGAAAGCAGCCTTTATAACACTGACAATCTCAAATAATCACAAAACTTGAGAAAGGTTTGGCTCACAGCAAATCAGCAGGATTTTTCCATTTGAAGTCGGACCAAATGTCTGCTTGAAACGCGTCATGTCATGTTTTGGTGCCAAACCAGCATGTTCAGTGATCATGGGTGACTGATTTAAGTGAGAGTTCTTGTTGTATTTCAGCATGAATGGCTGCAGAAAAAGACTTAAAAGCTCATTTGTCACCTTCAGTGAACCTCCTCCTTGTTCTACAGGACAGAACGCTCATGTGTGGTTGTAATTCTGCGTCATTCCTTATTCAGTATTTTCTCTTAAAAAACAAATAAATCAACTACTAATCAACTACTAAGAGAAAAAGTGCACATGGGAGGCAGGAACTCAAAGGTGTGTGAATTTTCCCTTGCCTCACGATTTAATTCAATTATGATTATCTTGTCAACAATTCAATATGATTTAATATCCTGATGCATCACAATGCGCTAAGAAATTCAAGCAGTCAGATACATGTGAACTCCCATTTTTATTGCATCTGCTCTTAAAAAGTGAACAGACAAAAGGTCAAAACAAAAAAGCAGCAAACGGCAAATAACAAACAACATCAGTAGGCAATAATCGACTAATGTCTGTCACTGCATCTGTGCCGAATCATCCATGTCCGCATCGTGAAGCATCAATGCAATGTTTAATTTCAACACCCCTATATCCTACTTATATGTGTGGAAGTCACTATGATCTTTACAGTATGAATCTTAGATTGAATGTCATTAATTTTTGGTTTAGCCAAAGTCTTGGAAAGTCTTTTGGACTCAGCTGGCATCAGTTGATACAGGCTTTGCCACCAGAAGCCAGTGTGAACAGTGTGACAATAGTGCTGATGTGTGTGTGTGTGTGTGTGTGTGTGTGTGTGTGTGTGTGTGTGTGTGTGTGTGTGTGTGTGTGTTGTGTGTGTGGTGTGTGTCTGGTGTGCATTAGGAAGATATCAAAGGCATCCTCTGAGAGAACAGAGCTACAAATGAGAGAGAAGAGATGAGAGAGAGAAGAGAGAAGAGAGAGAGAGAGAGAGAGGGAGAGAGAAAGAAGGGTTACTTTTAGTTCCAGCTCTCACCATCAACAATATAAGAGAAGTTGTGGAAAAGACAACAGAATTTAAAACAGCAAGCACTCCATCACACCTCTGCTGATTTATCTCAATGGTTCAAAGCAAGGAACTTAGAGAGAGAGAGAGAGAGGAGAGAGAGAGAGAGAGAGAGAGGATAGAGAGAGAGAGAGAGAGAGAGAGAGAGAGAGAGAGAGTGAGAGAGAGAGAAATTACAAACAATTCACTGAAACATTAGAAACGCGTCCCAGAGTAAAAAAAAGAGAGGATTGCTGGGAGGGAGGGAGACAAAACAACACATACATAAACAGACACACACACAGACAGACACAAGACAAGGGACCAATCAAATGCGCAGGTTGAGGTCCGGGCTGTGTCCTTGTGCTCTCCCCTCAAAGAGTCAGCTATACAAACAATTATTTTCCTTATTGAATAATCTATTGATTATTTTCTCAATTAATCAATAGGATGATTTGTCTTTCAATTTTCAAAATAGTTGTCAAATCATGCCATAGTTGACAAATAAACGATACATAAATTCATCTTTGCAGCTTTACAAATTTACTTTACTATTTTTTTAACTATCTTTAGACATCTCTAGTAAATGTTTTCTCTGGTGAATATATGTAAAACACCATAACAACTATGATGATTTTAATTTTGGTAACCTATATTATATTCTGTGATATGCTTATTCTCAATGTTGTGATGTCACTGCATGGGCCAACATCCAATCACAGCACACATCAAATTAGTTGAACATCTGTTTGGCTGCATGAGCAGTCATAAACATGCCAGTACCACCTGTAGACTAGTGCAAAAAAGCTAATCAACTAAATTCTGCCTTTAGTCGTGGGTGCAAAGAGAATACTTTACAAGTCAGAAACTGACTATTTCTAGCTTAGAGTGTTCCATGATCTGAGGTTGTCTCCCAAATGTAGTTATTAATGCTGCCTAGTTATTCAGCTAGGTTGGTAGTTCAAAGGAACAAAATTATTGAGGGGGGAGATATCAGCACCAGCAGCAGTGGACAGCGCCACAGCAGTCAGGTCTTATTGAAGATGTTGCTGATGACTACTTTCACGTTTCAACTGATTGATTTCATTGATCTGACTCCTCTCAAATGAAGCAGTTGCGCAATTGTATGCAAACGTGCCCAAACAACAATTTAGGGTCATGAATACGCAGCACAACAGATGAGGCAATACTGAGAAGATTTCATGAAGCAAGTCAGTTTCTTGGTCATACTTTACTTATGTAGCTGAAAATTATTTCATCAGCCTAAGCAATTTCATGGAAGTAGCTGTCAAGCAACCATATCAAGTTAATTAGAAAATTAGAACAAAAACTTAAAATTCTACTTGGCCGGCTACATTTATGGCTTGTAACAAAATGTAAAACATAATCATTGGTGAGGGAAACTGACGCAAACGCATACACAACACCACCTTTGCGCGCAACAAGCTGCAGTTTCCACCATTATTTCTTATTTAATATCATGCCCCCGTAACTTTTTAAATGCTATTTACGCAGTTTACAAGAGAAATAACTGATAATAATGATGCACCCCTTGGCAGATTTCCAGTTTTGATTCGTCGTCACCTACGTTGTCCCCCCCCCCCCTATCACTGGACAAAAACACAAAAGTAACATAAAAGTTTGTAGAATAAGGGTCACTAACTTATTCGACTTTATTTTACCTTCGATACAGCAGATCCTCCACAGCCCGGAGTGCGTCAGGTCACCTTTGACTTTCTTTGGTTGCATCTGGGAGTCGTCTGCGGAGGCATTAGTGGCGTTGCAGATGTACGCCCGGGAGTAAAGCCAGTAGTCGGTGCCGATGGCGATGGTCATGAGACTGAAAGCGACGAAGGCCCCCACGACGGCCAGCAAAGTCTGAACCCTTCGATCACACCATGCCATGGCGTCTCATAATGTGTTTTTCCTCCACAGAAGCTTACGCGCACGGCGAGGAGATGGTGCCCATGACAATGGTCAGAGGAAGCACTCGCGTCTCGCGGGTTTTCCTCACATCAAGCCAAGTCTCGATGCTTAAACTGCTCGATTGGTGCTCCTTTTCCTCCTAAACTTCAGTTGGAGTTCAATCCAAGTTTCCGAGTTTGACACGATCGCAGTTTTTGTGGAATTCGTTTGAATTGACTGGAACAATCTTCAATCCATGCTACAGGTGGAAATGAAAGAAAAAAAAAATGGAGACGCATCCTTAACAAGTAGTATAATACATTTAAAGGAAGTTCATAACATATTACAATTGCACGCGTCGAGACTTCTTTGCAGTTTACTATAAAATAATAAACTGCACGGTGTAACAAAGGATGCGGCATCGTTCATCCAGACCACACCTTCCACGGCTGTGGCCAATAAGCCAATGGAAAACGGCGGTGTGAACAGCTGCTGGAAGAGGAAAACATCAGACCTACTGTACACTAACATATAGTCAACAGTGATTAGTTAGATGGCAGGAGAATTACGCGATTTTGTGTGAGGAAAAAACAAGCGTTGATTGTTTGCAGTTTGTCTTTCACACACAATCAAAAAAATACACACTCAAGTAAAAAAAAACACAGCCTGGAACATGCGGATCAGAAACTGGGTTTTCAAATGTTTTCCAAAACATGTAGAAATCAAGTAACAAATAAAAACACCACCACTGATAGCAGAGTGAAGATCAGAGAAATGCGTGGCTGGACCGCTGTGGCAGCAACTTAAAATATATTGAAAACACCCCCACTGATGAAATATTTCTTAAAACATCCATCAAAACCACTTTGAAGTTGGAGCAGGCTGCTTGCAAGATCATCCGGCTCATAAAAGTAGAAAAGTAAGACATTAAATCTTTGCCACAACCAGAAACTCATGTTCCTAAATAAATGTCTAAAGTCTACATTACAGGGCCTGGCTTGTCACTTTAAGCCCTGGGATGTTGCAGTTGGGGGTCTTTTTCCGTGGGGTGATCTTCTTTTTCACACTGACAAAGTGAGAGAGGTGACCAGAGAGGGCCTGCAAGAACTGGGAGCCCCATCCTTCTTAGTCACTTCCTCTTCCCTGTAAAGACTGTGTGTCAGGGTCTGACTTTGTATGTGTGTGTATGGAGGGAGAGGCTGGAAATAGAATAGTATAGTGTGGATTGCAAGATAAAGTGAGGAAGAAAGGAGAGAGAGGTGGGAGGAAGGGATGGCAGGAAAGGTCAAATGAGAATATGAAGATGTGGGTAAAAAAGGAGAAGGCAGAAAAGGATATGGAAACATTTTGCATGTTAAAGGTCCCATGACATGGTGCTCTTTGGATGCTTTTATCTTAGTGGTCCCCTAATAACATATCTGAAGTCTCTTTCCCAAAATTCAGCCTTGGTGCAGAATTACAGCCACTAGAGCCAGTCCATCAATGAGCTTTCCTTAGTATGTGTCATTTCTGAGTCTGTAGCTTTTGAGGAGGAGAGGCAAGGTGGAGGCTGGGGGTGTGGCCTTGACCAACTGCCACTTTGCTTGTTTGAAAGCCATGATGTCTCTCTCTCTCATGGGTGGGCCAAATTCTCTGGGCGGGCAAAGCAGAGAAAGGGGAGTTAACCTTGCCCCTTATGACCTCATAAGGAGCAAGATTCCAGATCGGCCCATCTGAGCTTTTATTTTCTCAAAGGCAGAGCAGGATACCCAGGGCTCAGTTTACACCTATTGCCGTTTCTAACCTCATGAAGTGAAATTTTCTTGCCATGGGACCTTTTAGTTTGTGATCAAATGTTGTTTTTTGATTTTGATTTTACAAATTAAGAAAATTCACAAAAATCACAGGCAAAACACTGGAACATAAAAACGTGTCCCAGGGCCAAAATATACAGAGAGGAAAGACGGGAGGGGAGGAAACACAAAAAGAATGCAACAGGAAGAGTGACGTCCACAGCCTACAAATGACACATGCAGAAACAGACATAAAAAAAACACATACAGTACATAAACAGTAACAGACACAAGAAGGGACCAATCACACATGCCAACAGAAGCAAACAGAAGTAAAGACTAACACAAATTCACCGCATCAGCCATGTTGAGCCAAGTGGAGCTCAACTGATATGAGCCGTAGACAGTTCCATGTATACCACATCCCAAAAAAAAATTATCCATGTACGAACAGATGAGTCATGATGTGCCTTCCAACAGGTGAAAATCATCCTCTTAACAGCTGTAAGTCCAGCAAACACA
>NC_045734.1:19263653-19269018 GCF_008692095.1 Etheostoma spectabile | reverse complement strand
TTTTTGAGCTTTAGAGAGCTGGAAGGCCGACAGATCATTCAGAATCAATACATTGACAGTAACCGACACTGTAACATTAATCAAGGCGGAAATTTTGGATGCAATATTGTTCCAAAACTGACCAACAGGGGAACACTCCCAGAACACATGAAGATATGTACCTTGAGCTTTTATTGAGCAGAAAGTGCATAAAGGGCTGTTAATTATTGTCATGTGGTGCATTTTCACGGTGGTGAGATATGTCTTATGAATGAAATTGCAGTAAATCTGCTGATGGTTTGGATTGCGAGACACTTTTGGGATGCTAGACCATACATTATGCCAGTCAACACTCAGTCCTGGGCAATCACGTGTCCAGATCCTCTCAGTATGAAGTTCAGAACGGCCAGATATCACCAAGAACTCATCAAGCCTGGATGCAATACTACAGTTTTTAGGCTGCACAGTAAATAGCTTCCAAGTAGGATGATGCCATGGGACCTTTAAGATTTGAAAGCAATTAACAAGAATGTATTTGTGCCTTATTTAAGGGTTTATCTCTCAGTTTGTGGATTGAGTTGTAATCTGTGCACTGGACTTCAATTATCAAACAAAAGGAGTGAGAGTGGGAGAGTCACAGCAGGTGAGCAGACAGAGGCTGAAAGATGTTATGCTTTTAGATTTCATCATCAAACAAAAGATTTATAGAATATTTTACACAACTGCTCAGAAAGATTTTTTGAAACCACCTACTGTTCTTTTTTCAGCTAAAGTCTAAGCTGGTTTATTGTTTTACTTCCAAATGCTGCCTTGCCTTTATACTGTAGCTTGGCGCAAGACTTACCCATTTTTGAATCGTGAAACGCTTTATTCATGTGATCATGAGTGTGGCATGCAATAGTTTTCCCTTTTCCAGAGCATGGAGACAGCTTTGCATGGACAGTGACACATTTAATAAAATAGGGATTCAATGAACAATTAGGTTTATATGGTTTATCTAATCTATCCCATGAGATATACTGGATAATTTATTGTGATTGCTACAGTGCACCCATCAGAGAGCACATAGTCACCAAATTAGGTAAAACAAAACTCATTTTAAGTAAAAATACAAGATGCAATAATCAGCAGTGAGACAGTTAAAATTCCAAAACAGTGCTATAAATCCAAAAGAAGCCAAAGAAAGTCCCTTGAAAGAAGTAATAATGAGGACAAAGCCTTTTTACATTGATTAAAGTCCACTTGATCAGGGTGTTGGGACCGCTCATGGCATCGTAACCCCAAGATTGAAAAACTCTAACTCCAAATCCAATTAGAGGACTTACAGTGTAGTGCACCCTGGCTTTCCAGCTACTATGTCCCATTTCATCTCAGCCAGTGTGTCTGTGATTCTTCCCGTCAAATGTGCCATGTGATGCGGCTTTCAAGTGTTTTATCCTTGGGCTAGTTTTGAATCTGGACAAGATGTGCCCGAGTGTTATTTCTTAGTAAAAAAATGGCATCTTGCTTTCTCAGCTAGCCTGTGCAAAGTGGCTGGGGTAGTTCGAGTACACAGGGACCACTGATTATGAGCTGAATATTCATCGTCGTATTGCCAAATTTTTTTCGACACTGCTTCCTTTCTCCCTTGGCGCAGCATGCTATTTTGCTCTGGTAATTGATGTCTCCTCTGCCAGCTTCCTCTTTTCTCATGGTGTTTCTTCTTCCAGGCAGGTTTTGGCCTGAGCCAAGATCCTCCTCTATGACCTCGCTCTACAATTATGGCAGTTTAAGTGTTAAGCTAGTGTTTATTAACTGCTTTTGTGTGCTTGTTTTCCACCCAGTTTGAGTAGCTTTCACAGTTTGGCCAATCCAGTGGCTTCCTGGTGTACAGCATAAAGTAAATATGCCAGGGCTATTTTGATAGAAATTGAAAAAATCCCTTTGGAAGCTTTGGATGTTGTTTCTTTTGAACAAGTAAATGAGTAAAAAGGGAACAAGTTTGATAGATTTTTCTGTTTTCTGTTTTTTTCTTTCAACAAAGGAAAATATTCCAGCTGAATATGACAGCCACAGTTTAGCTTCAATAAAATAGCATTATTTTAGGCTTGTAGAGCCAAACACAAGTCCAGTACTATCCCTTTTCTCTTAATTAAGTGTTGAGGTAAAGCAAAGACACATGGATGCTTCCTGCTGCAGTCACCTTCAGAATGTGCAGACAGCGCCTGGAACAGCATAGAGCCATGAAGAGCATATGAGATTGGACTAAGGGAAAGCAAACACAATATTTAGCCCTTAGGGAGCAGTAGTTCACGCCTGCACATGTGCTCACTGTAAGAATGTATAGCTCCCTAAGGGAAAGTTCCTGTTAATTGTAACGTGTTATCCTAATAGCTTTGGCCATAATTTTGCTATGTACTCAAAAAGTAGTTTTAAAAAATATCAATTGCACAGTTAGACAGGTTTAGTCTAACAAGCCAAACCAAGAGTTTAGTCGGATTATCTAAACAACACACTTTATTAGGAGGTAAAAATTGAAGTGGGTGCACCTGAAATGCTGATAATCCTTCATTATACAGTGAAGCTGTTTGTCTGAAACCAACAATGTCCCTTGCCCTTTCTGACTTTTTTTTTTTTTAGCCATGTCACCATGATCCTTAATCTCAGCAATTAACTTTGTCCTCAGAATATCATTACTTTAAGTTGTAATGAATTAGAATTTTTCCAAACTACATAAAAGGACAGAGAGATAACATGCTTTAAAAGGTGAAAGAAACCGATGTGAGCTCCACTATTACAGCAAATAAAAGATGCTGGCACAGGGAGGGGAGGAAAGAAAGAAACAGACTTTTCAGTTTTCTAATGTTCCCACCCGTTTAGCACAGAGTGGTATCAGTGCCAAGGCATTCAGCCCCTTGGTGGTTTCACAGCCCTCAGTTTGGACCATCTGTCTCCTGTGCTTGCTGACTTTTCAAAATTCTGCACATTCAGGTCAGTGACAGCAAGCAGTTGTGCTCCCAACTCATGTGACCCTGATAACATGACCCCTCTTTCTTGATTGTATTTCCTGCATGAAATCAGGACAAGCTCCAGTTGGCTATTTTCCTATTATAAAAAAGTGTACTGTTCAATCTACTGTTGCCAATTCTCAATTTACTGGTAATTCTTGATCTTTTCGGTCAGCCCCACTGTTTCTCACTCCTACTTTTTTTTGTATTGCATGCAAGTGTCCCTTTTGTCCACTATCCCAAGAGTGTTGCCACTCTTTGGAAATTTCTTTCCATGCCATCCCTTTCCCCTCTGAGTTTGACAGTTTAATATTCAGCTCTACATCAAACACAAAGTGAAAGCGTCCAACGGGCTTTATAGTGAAGTCAGCCTGTACCATGTTCGATAGAGTACAGAGGTGGGTTTCCATTGTTCTAGACTTTTTCACTTGTGCATGTGACAATAAATACTTTGACTTGACTAAGTACCCTTAATCTATATAAATAATATTTCTGCTAGGATGATTAGAATAAGGATTTAGAAATAGTTTTGTTGTTTTTACACACAAATTGTATTTCATTATCTTAATTGATTTATGCACTAACTTTGGTTTGTCTGTAGGAGTAGCTTCCTGTTGAAAAACAAGGGACAGAAGCCCCTCGCGGATAGTTCATTGTTGAAGTTGAAGTTGATTCAGTTCAGGTACAGTCTGCTGAAAGTTCAGCCTACTGTAATAGCCCAGCCAAACTTAGTCAGACTTATGGATTTCCTTTTTTTTCTTTTGAAAAGTTTATTTTACTTTTTCAAATTTATTCTTGTATTTTTGTTTACCCACGAAAACCAGCCAGAACTACTTGTGTGAAGATTACTCCAAACTCTGAGTGTTGTCCTTCCACCACTTAACCAATCCATACAAATGCGCTGACCAAAAACCACTATATCAGACCTGTGTTGCTTGACATTTTAACACAAAAAAACATACAAAAGCATGAAAACATGCAAACACACACCTCATCATGCAATCATCATTATCATCATCGAAGTGCATGCATATCTGAATCTTCCACATGTATTCTCAGCTGCACTACAGTGTTATGCACTACACTGCAGATACACATTTTCAGAAGAAAAACTGTTAGTTCTCGCTTCTCTTTATTCTTTCTCTCTCTGTCCCGCTTCAATCAGTAAACACAGTGATTTATTTCACATCTCACAGCACACTGATCTATTCTCAGGACAACTGTTTTTACAACCAATCAGTTAAAAATGGAACAATCATGACCAAAGATGTGTTTGTTTGGTGCTTGTTAGCAACATCTCATATGAAATTGATTCCCTTTTTGTCCTTAAATTTTTTCAAGTAACTAAAGCAGGAGACCCACTTCTGTCTGTCTGATTGCACCCCTGGGTCTTACTCGGTTTTTGTATGTTTTCTCCATTACTTTTTAAATACTTTTAAGACACTGTCTAAACTAATACGACAATATAATACTACTATTTGTGTTTTTGAATTAATAACAGTTTTGGGGTTGGACTTAATAGCATAAACAGCTTTAAGATCACTAACACTATAACAAAATGTAGGCTCAAAAATGAGGGTGAGAGCCAAACCTAACTGACAATACAGACTCAAAAAATCATTGTCAGCTTGGCTGATAGGCTTGCAGAAATTGCACAGACATTATTATTTTATCCATCCTTTGTAGTTGTAGCAGGAAAAGCAGAGGCATTTTTCAATTCTGTGTGTATCTTGGTTAAATCCTCAAAGATCTTTGGTTTGCTCCAGCCTTAAATTCAAAGAGTAGGGGGTTAGGGGGTCTATATCTGAATAAAAAATAGCTAATAAGTTGCTTCAGTGTAATGTAAAATTCACAAACACACACACACATACAAACACAATCACACAAACACATACACACACACACATACAGTGTCATCAGATCATGTTACAGTAAGTCAAATTAATTCCTGTAATTAATCACTCTTAAATAAGCAAACACAGAGCAGAGAGGCCATTAGATCCATTGGGAAACATTTAAAAACCACAACTGTCACCATTAATGAGGCAGCCTGACAAACACACAAAGCCCTGGGCACTGCGCTGCCAAGAGCTCGTCCTCGTAGAATGGAGATGAATCTGCTGTATTCACAAACGTGTCCGTTTGCAGGCAGGGAGGATCACAAGGCTTTTTTGTTAGTTTGCTGTGGCTTTAAACATTTAATGAGAAACATTTCTCAATAATAATGAAACGTATTTTCTCAACTGAGATCAGTCAGCATTTATAATTCTTTAGAGACAAGAAGAATGAGTCAAATTATTAGTATTCATGATAGATTGAATGTGATTTTGTTGCATGCTTTTGTGTGCTTGTGTGTGTATTTGTGTAAGTATGTGTGTGTGTGTGTGTGTGTGTGTGTG
>NC_045734.1:19214561-19263643 GCF_008692095.1 Etheostoma spectabile | reverse complement strand
TGTGTGTGTGTGTGTGTGTGTGTGTGGGTGCGAGTGTATGTGCTATTCATGGACTCATGAGAGTTAATGTGAGAGAGAGATTGTGTGCTTAGATCAATATGTCTTTATATAAGATTATTTTCTTGGCCTTTATTCCTCAAATAAAATTTGTTTCGTTTTCACAGTATGCATGTATTAGTTATATAATTTAAAAAAAGTCGTGTTTTACACTTCCTGCCCAGACCTTCCAGTTGGTTGATGAGGTTAAACATGAGCTTATAAATAAGATTAGTAATACTTACAAGTGATGTCGTGGTTGAAACCACAAACCTCCAGAGGATCCTCTGCACTTGGTGACACAGACACCACACAGTGGCCTCTGGCAGAGTGAGGGGGCAGGGCCCAAGAGGAGCACAAGCCTAAAAAGGGTGAAAACTTGCCCTAAAGCAGGCCGACTAATTGAGCATGATGAATAATGATTATGTGACCAGGAAGAATTGCAGATGGGTTACTCTCATAATATCTAAATATTGTTTGTTTACTCATGTATTATTTTCTTTAAATGAACATGATGCAGAGGAACTTCCATGCCCTCAGTGATGTTTGATGTGGCAGTGCTGTGTTCATTTTGTCTTTCAACCATTAAAGGTCAATCTCACAACAGCCCTTTGAGTTTTGAGTTTATTCAAACAACACTTAAGACGGATTAGACAGAGGCAAATGATAGAATTAGAAATTCTATTGTCAGTCTTAAAATAGAGCATCTGTTTGTTACACTGCCTCATGTTGTTTGGCTAAAACCTATTAGCATATCAAAAAATGTAAAAGACAATGTTGTTATTTCTCTGGTATACCGTGTGTTAACATAATGAGTGCAGAAAATTAGTATATGGATTACCTAATACAAATGTTTACGAATTACTTTATTTCAATCTCAAGCACCAGAAAATCTATTTTTGACTGTAAACAACATTTTAAAATCCAATCCCATTACATGTACATTTTGGAAAGCTACCACCACATTGCCTCACTTGCTTTTCAATAAGAAAGCAGGTTCAACATTTGTTTCCTGTAGTTAATGAACCTTATACTTCAGTTGGGAAATAGTAAAAGTGCAAAAAAATGGATAGAATTGAAAAATCAGAGTTAGAATTACTCCAACTCTGAAAATGACATGCTCTGCATCTCTTATTTTACATGAAGCATGAGTACATGAAGAAGAATGGGGGAGTGTAGAGTTCTTCTTCTCTGTAATATGGACAATAACAAGTTTCTGAATTGTTCATGTAACTCAACAGTGTTTACTTATGGGAAGCCATGTGACTCAATAGAAATGACACTAGATGGAGCTGTTGTCAAAATATACTGGACCACCTCTCATCAGCAAGAGTCAGTTTCTGAAGGAGGAAGAAATTTGTCCACCATATATGGGCTATACTTCGAGAAATATTATAAACTCATTACCCAGGGCCACAGTAAACTTTATTCATTAATAGTAAAGCTAATCAGGCACAGTAAGTAAATTAAGATCAAAGAGTGTACCATTAAATGTGTATTATTTATCACCAACAGTGAACTTTGCAACACATCGTTTCATTGTTAGGGGTAATCAATTTGGGAAAGTGCCCGCTCACCATGTCAATAGATGAAACGTTCGTTTAGTTTGTAGGCACATCGGGACATGATGCAGATTAACAGTTTACACCCTGCTGATTGCCCCCACTACATCTCTTTCATCCAGATGGATGAGTGCCAGCTCTCACAGTCAGAGCAGCGCTGTGGTTCAGTCTGGCACTGTGTCTAACTCTCTGTGGCAGTGATCTAACCTTACCACTATTTTAGGAGAGAGTCATGTTAATGTGGGTTGATGGCTCATAAGAGAATTTACTCTGTTCTAAAAGTAGTTGTCTGTTGCAGTGCAAGTTAGTGGGAAAGAAATGTGACATCACATGATATTCTTTTGCCAGGTCTTTGACAAATGTATTAGCTGTGCAACCAAACTACAAAAACAACAGGCATGTGATCAATAGTTAATATTATCTTGTTAGAAAAATCTACACCTGAAGTCTCATTGATGTGCGTTTCCGCTCTGTCTCAACAGAGGGTGACATCGTACTGCACATTAACCATAACAAGTAGTTTACTGAAAGTAAGTTTTCTTTTATGACTAAGACATGTTTTCAGTGTAACACAGTACATGTAGTACATGAGATGATCAAACCAATGTTTTCACTGCCCCAATAGCAATGAGCAGCTCAAGTGTCTGCAGTCTCAGGTCTTTCAGCTGTCCTTTTCTCGATTCAGTAACAATAGAGTCTATTTAATCAGATTTTTTAGACTTTGTCAAGGGCTTTGTTATTGGGATATGAATATTTTTTCATGTTTGCCAAAATGGTAAGCAAGAAATATCAGCCAAAAATGGGATCTTACTTTTAAAAGGGTATTGAGTGATGAACATCATTTATTCAGTGCTATGAGACATAAACAATAAATACATGTATATAATAAATGTCTATTACTTTGTAATACAGACATTTCAGGGACATAAACAGTGATAGAAGAAGAAAGCGTATTATTTCTCAAATCCCAATAAACTTTATTTCACTGACATATTCCATTGCACATTTAACATGACTCTGATTGTAAGAATACACAGATATTGACATTTCATGTCTGACAATGACACCATCTGAATACATTTATGTTATATACCATTATGCAAAAGCTCACATTCTCAATGTGATGCATATACTGCAGCTGAATCTACTACTCTAACAAATTAACCATTTCTTTTACATGTATTTCAGTCTATACAAAATTAAGCTACATACACTCTGATGATTTCACATTTACAATGTTCAAATTAAACAAACTGAAACTGGTCAAGATATCAACACAGAGTGAGCAAAGCTTGGCACAGTTTGTGTTTATTAGTTAACCTATATGTCTGTTTGTTTTACATGTGCAGGTGCAATAACATGATCCAGTGATGAAATGTTGCATGCCATTAATAATATGTGTAGTGCACACCATGCAACATAAAATAATGACAATAATCATAAGTGTAATAATATATTAAACTAACAAAAAATGTTGCACAAGACAATAGGCTTCTCTGTAATGTGTTTACTCACACGGCATGACATGTATATATTCAATACTTAACCTTAAGACACTTAACCTGAATACAACTTCCTTCTTGACACACTGAGGATAACAGAATGTATGCCATTAGAAGGGGGTAAATTGAAAAAATATGCATCTATAATTTGGCTTCATATTTCTGTGTGAGAGGTATTTCACTATATGCAACAACAAAAGAAATCATTCATCATTGTTTCCTTCAGCATGTCTTCTATTTTCAATGGCTCCATATCAAAATACTCTTTAATACCACCACATTCACATTCTCCATAAAAACCTATGAGCACAAAAACTTCATGTTCTCCCCATTGGCTTTCTCTTCTTCTTTAATGGTTTAACAAATGTCTAATCTGATCAACACAATCAAACAGTGTTGCCCCTGTACTGCTGGTTTTCTTTTTAAATGTTGGTTAAATACACTTTTAGACCACCGTATGCAGGAATCATAGGTTCTCAGATACCATATGAGGTTTATGTACATCTGTATTGTTTGAAACAATGTAAGCAGTCCTGTATTTTTCTTAATAACATGTTATGAGAGCAAATAAAGCCTTTTTTTATTTGGGCTGTTTCCTTTACACTCAAAGTTTATACAACCATTAATATATTCAGACGTAGGCCTTTAAAAACAATATTTATCATACTTAGCATTTAATACAAACCTTTCCTTTGGTGTCAATACTGTTGAAAGGGACCAAAAAAACAAGCTTCCGAATGAAGAATTTCACAGGGTGTAATCTAACCACATATAATATATGTAAATACATAAAAAGTAAAGCGTTCCACCCTTCAGTTACACCTTAAAACGTTTAGGAAAACACCTGTGGGTGCATGACAATGAATGGTTCCTATACAAAGGACCTAAAGAGGGAAGTACTTCTGACTGTTAACTGAACACCAGTGTCATCTGCAAATTGACACACTTGATACAGAAATACTCAGAGGGTGGCGTAAGAGGTGAAGTTCATATGGAACATCAAATACCATTTGTCAGAAACCCAACTATCCCAGCCTGTAACCCAAGTCAAATAATTTGTGTATCAAACGGCATGCTAAATGAAATGATATTTGAATGGTTGAAATTCACATTCATTGTACCTGCAGACTCTGCATCCTTTGCACATACAGTAGTTGCCTATCCACTTCTAAACTCCATGTCTTCAGATGTGCAGCATGTTATCCTGTCAAAATGTTATCAGGATGGTGGCAGTAGGCTACTACAAACAAATAGCTGAATTACTCACTGCAAGTTGAGGCTACGTAAGGTACTCCTTTCAGATAACACCATACCTTTCTCAGATGAGCAGGTTGCTAGTCACCCATCAATAAAACTACAACCTGGTCCAACTCTTTCCTCTCTCATCCTCTAACATTTCTACCTGAAACGTAAAAGGTTATCTCAGAATAAAGGGAACTAGCTAGCCTTCAACTTAAGTTTTACTCCCCAAAGAAGCAAAAAGTGTAAATAAGAAATTGTCAGTGGGGAGGGTAGAATCAGGTCATAGTCAGGACACTTGAAGAGGGAAGTGATTCAAGCTGGATAATATCAAATTATCTGTAAATTTTACTCCAACACAACAACTCATCCTCAGCCTCAGCAAGGCGAGGAGGACATTTGTTCATACTCAGGACACTTGAGGAGAGCAGGGTAGTTGTGAGAGTTCATCTGGACGGAGGCCTCAGAGGAGATGGCGGAGGCACTGCGACCACGCCCGGCCAAGGCATCTGGATGGAGGAACTGGCAAGAGTAATCTGAACAGTTGCTGAGGCGAGGCCGGTAGAAACCCTGATGGGGCCGATACATTTCCTCTGCTGTGTAACGCTTCATGAACAGGTACACTGACATAACACCTGCCGCCTGGGGAGGAATGGAGGCAAAGAGACACAAAGTTTATTCAATAAAATACGTTCTTTTCACAAACAGGAGTAAAATCCAGGTCACTGTAAACCAAACACATAACAGCATTTTCGACCATTTAAATGAGTCTTTTAATTAATTAAAAATAAATGATTGCCCATTAAACAATTATGCAATTATTTGATGATTTCATTATTTTTGCTGTACAACAATCAGTAGAAATCTTCCCCCTTAAGTGAATATTTGTGCATGCACATACACAGCGTGCATGTTTGTGTTGTAACACTGTGGATTGTTTTCCTTTCTTTTTTTTGTCTTCCTGTTCTTTAAATGACACCAATTCCACAAAGAAAGAAAAATGCTCATTCAACATTTCCTGTCAACATGACAACAGATTGTTGTGAATGAATAACAGTGGCAAAAGCAACATGCAGATCTAATGGCTTAGTTGAAAGACAGAAACAATTATCCACAAAAGAAAAGGAATAAACATAGGAATCATAGCAAACCCTCAATTATCATCTTTATGAGTACTATTTCTCACAACACAACACATTACAGAAGCAAATATGAAGGAAGGGATTTGGTAAAATAAAGACACTAAAAGATGAGTTTCTGTCTTTTTTGTTAACAATGATGGATTAAGACTCTCACACCAAATAGGCAGATTTTAGGTGACTTCAGCTATTAATGTAAGGATAAATGAGAGCAGTTACCTCAGTGAGCAGGAAGGAGATGGCAGCAAAAGCAAATGACCAGCCATAATTGTAGCTGAAGTAGGCCTCGTTAGTTTTGGTTCTGTTTAACATTTCATCATTAATGTTGGAGATGTACAACACAAGACCAACTACCAGAGAGAGACCTAAGGAAGGCAGAGAGAGAGAGAGAGAAAGAGAGAGAGAGAGAGAGAAAGAGAGAGAAAGAGAGAAAGAGAGAGAAACAAAGGGAGCTTAAATCTATGAAAACTATAACAAACTATCTACTGATGACAGTTTGTTTTTAGAACAATAACAGTATGTTTCACTTTGCTTTTTTCTTACATCTAAGTGGCACAGATTAGACCTAAACCAACACTACAACATGACAACAATGTTTATTATACATCACTTTAGATTTTCAGCGCAAGTTCACGTACTTACATGCATGTTTTATGTTTCTAAGTGTTTGTGTATTCACTAACATGGAAGAGTTGTAAGTAAAAGCCAAAACAAGTACCTGACAGGATGAAGAAGATTCCAGAAACAAAGGCCAGGATGGTGCGATGGGGGCGGATGTGGCCGATGTTACTCAGTACAAAACCAATGAACATGAAGAAGAGGCTGACCAGAGGAAAGGGTGTGGCAGAACGGATCATCTCTGGAAGAAGACAAGGAGTTTGTTTTGGATTGAAAAACTTTTACTGAATTTGATTTGAGATGTACTTATTATACAGGGGTTGTTACTACTTTGTCCAAATGCAAACTTTTTTTCTTTGTTTTTTTGTGCATTTTCTTCAGTGATTTTTTTCCTGAGACCTTTTATGAAAGTTTTCCTTTTCAGAGTCAGCATGAGGTTTTCCACTAAGGCTGGTCTTACTCGTCAATGCCGCATCTTGTGGGTTTACTGTAGTACATGGTTTCTTATTTATATCAAGATGAAGCTGGACCTCCCCACTGTGAGCAAATGGCACAGTAGGTAATACTTCTTTCAAGACCCCCATTGTGTTACACAAAATGTTACCCCTCCTGCTAAGTGGACCAGATGTTTAAGGCCATATTCTTAATGGAACTGGTTATTTAATCAGTTGAGTAAAGTTTGGATTGTGTATTGGAACTTGCCTATTGCAATCTAGATATCCAACATCACATTAAAGTCTTGGAAAAGTAAAGTAAAAGTGAGTTTTTTTGGATTAATGTGGAGCCTGAAACATGGGCAAATTCAGAAAAAGCTTTAGTTATGAATAAAGAGATACAACTAATTCATGCAGTTAACTTTATTTGATCAGTGCCAAGTGTACTTGAATTTATGGCATATCCATTGGGCAACAGTCACTTTTCAACACTACTGTATAAGCCACCTATTGACACTTTTATATTAGCTATTATCAGTAATTTGTAAATTCATTGCATCTCAGAAGTCAGTTGAAGTATTTTACCTTTTTATGCTCAGATTAAACACATTAAAATGTTTTGGGGGGATTCCCCTAAACCTTGTCTACTTTAGTGCGTAATGCACTCAAGGTCCATGCCATCTCCCCAGTTCTACTCACCACAGGGCCGGTGCCTAACCAAACATAGAAGACTGGAACTGAATTCCCAAGGTTGTAGGCCGTAGGGTGAAACTGGGTTTTGATGCCCAATTTATTTTACAAATTCAAGAATTGCTCATGTTGTTCTCTGCTGTAATATTGCATCCTCATATCGCCACCATTGCATATTGGTAACCGTCCACTAGTGCGATGCAGGACTTAAAACAAACAAACTTTCGGGCTGAAACTATCAAGCAGACTACTTGGGCCGCTTGTTTGCCACTTTCATGGATCAGAAAGTTTTTTTTGTATCATTTTGTTAGTGAACCCACACCAAAAGGGATGTGTCATATCCACTGCACCATCACCACCACAGTATATGAAAACTACTACAACCCTGTTTGCTCCAACCACTGTGCCCTTAGTTGCCACTGTGGTTCATAATGAAACCATTCCATCTAAACACTGAGAGCCTTAACAGTTTCACCAAACATAAAGTATTCTCATATAATAGTGGAGTGTGAATAGTTGCTTACTCAGGACACTAACAGTGGACTCGGAGGTCATCTGGACGTTGGTGGGCATCACATACTCTATAGTAAAACACCGGCCTTTCTCCTCCCCTGGAACAAATGACAAGGAAAGAAATGTATTCAATAAAAATGTTCACATAAATCTTGAGTAGAATCAGGGTGGACACAACTGATTAAACTGTTAACTAGTCCACTGTAACAAAGTAAAGTCAAACACAGAAGCATGTAAAACAGAAAACATATACGTCTTTTAGCCTTTGCATAATGATAATACCTAAAAAGTCATAACTGTAAATGTCAAGTTTTCAGTAACTAGACAGGATATATTTTTATGTGCAGGCATGAGTAAACTTGCAATGGTTGTGATACAATTTTAGCTTATTTCTCTGTGAAACTGTTGCAAGTGAATGGAACATCAAAAGCTTGTTTCATACTATACACAATTTCTGCTGTCAGTGCACTGGAACACCCAGCATGATTTTTAGCACCTTTCCTTTTAACAATTTGACACATCAAGTACAAAGTCTAGCACCAAAACACAATGACACACAAATACACACTCTTGCAGTAACTGATGTTATTTCTCAACACTTCATTAACCACGCACACTATGAGGTGCTGGATTAGATGAGGTGAGATTTTGGGGTTCTTCAGCATATGTAATTAGCTTTCAATGTGCATGTTATATGTTGATATGCTGGAGCAATGCATACTGGTACTGGTTCAGGTCAGGTCTAAAATGTATTAAAGTTATTACATTAAAGCTATAGTTTGTAACTTTTTGATATTAATGAACTTCCGTGGCATTTAAGGCAAGTCATTCCCAAATGAGTTGCTACAAAGCTAATTAAGACTGTCAGCCCCACACAACTCTCTCTGTATTTCTCAGTATGACTATGTTCAGAAGATTGTGTTGTCCAGTCACTTTTACAGGCAGAAACTTGAGTGAGTCAATCATGTTTTTTTAATCCTCTGTGTCCTCCTTGGCTAGAGAGTGCGTGCGTGCGTGCGTGCGTGCGTGCGTGCGTGCGCGCGTGCGTGCGTGTCAATTATCTCTCCCGCACTCTTGCTTTTGGTATTAAGTCAGTCACTAAACTAACCAGCCACTATGTGGCGTAATAGCAGGTTTCTGGTTCCCTGGGGCTCCCCTCCTCTGGGTTATGAAAACATAATTTAAAGATGTGGAATGCGTCCTCATTAACAGTCACACTTGCCAAGCTTCCTGTTGTAGCCAGACTGTAAAGCTAATGGAGATTTTTAATACTCACCTCTGCAGAATGACAACTGTAATTTTCAGTCAATTCAAATGTAACTGCAAGATGTTAATTATGCCAAAAAAATGGATTACATTGAAATACATTACGTTTTATAAAAATGTGATTTCAATAATGCTGTCAGGCAGTTACTGCAAAGAAAGACTTATAGTGTGATTGCATTGAGGGGAAAATATGCTTACAAGAAGTACACAAAAGAAACACTTTCATTTTCAAGAAGGGTAGGTCATGCTAAAAATGAAAAACCAAGCTAAATGTAATTTATTAAGGGCTACTCCTGTTACACGCCTTGCAGCCTACGATACTTAAGCAATCCAGTGACCTATATCGAACATGGTTTACAACACTAACAGTGACTGGCTGTATGGCGATAGAGATCCACTACAGATCTCATGCAGGAATGAACAACCAAACACCCGATGAACCAACATCAATACCAACTAAAACACTGTTCAACCCCGTTCACTTCTCTTGCATAACAACATCCTGTGATAGTGTTCGGTAATTGGTTCTGGGTGCAATCAGAATAGTTAACTAGGACATACGGACGTTTTTCCTCACCGCTGTCGTACCAAGTGCACGTTCTTGGGGGAATTGTTGGGTCTCTGTAAATTAAGAGTATGGTTTAGACCTACTCTATCTCCAAAGTGTCCTGAGATAACAAGTGTAATCATTTGATACTATAAATACAATTGAATTTAATTAAGGCCACTCAATTACCACTAAAACACACACTGGACCATTACTCAATGTATGCTGTAGCAATGGCCTGCTATAGCAGAAAAATATCTGTTGTATTAGCTATCATTTGCCTGGCTCAATGAATGAATGAATCCTAAAACAGGATAGAGCAGGTAAGTTGTGGAAGAAGGGTTAATTCAATTCAATTCAATTCAATTCAATTTTATTTATAGAAATATATCTTAACAATAGTTATTTTAAGACACTTTACAGATAGAGTAGGTCTAGACCACACTCTATCATTAATAAAGACCCAACAATTCCGGTAATTCCCCCAAGAGCAAGCATTTAGTCCAACAGTGGCAAGGAAAAACTTGCTTTCATTGAAAAACCTTGGGTGGTGAGGAAAACTTCCTTTTACTGCTGGGCGACAGAAAACATAAGCGCACCGGGCAATAAGGTCCCCACAGCTAGGTTAGTAAAAAACATTTCTGGGACATGGATGCACACAGATTGAAAGGGAGAGGAGAGAGGAGCTCAGTATGTCAAAGGAAGGAAGTCCCCCGGTAGTCTAAAACTATAACAGCATAATGAAAAGCTGGTCCGAGGCAGACCTGAGCCAGTTCTATTAGGGTTGGTAGATGAGTCTGACGACTGTGAAGAGAAGCAGTTGCCAGAGAAGATGTTGCCATTATCAGAGGGAGCAAAGGATAAGAGCAATAGTTGATGCCTGGTTCACTCTAAGGGGTGTCTTTAAGAAATTAATATGAATAAAATGAATAAAGCAAACAGTGATTTCAAGGATGTCTTTGTTATGTTGGAGCTGGGGAGGAATGCTGTTTTGAAAGGCCAAGAGGTGTTAAACTGTAGAAACACACACGCTTTTTCAAACTGTACAGTATGTGATACTTGTTTATTATGCTGAGTGCTATGGTGGAAAAGAGATGCAGGTCACAAAGAAGGAAAAGGAAAATCAATCAATCAATCTAAAGTGCCTTTGGTGCCATAGAATAGAAGTCAGCCACCGGGTAAGTCATGAAAAAAGACATATAGCAAAGCCAATCTTTCAAATGGAAAATAAATACTTGACACTTTAAAGGATGCATCCTAATATTAAAGTAGAGTGTTGAAATCAAATATGAAAGGAACTTGTATCGCTGTACAGAGGTTAAGGCAAAGTTAAAATATTTAAGTGTTCAAACACATAGTAAAGAAGCACAAGAGCACAAGGAACTGTGATTGCGCAACATAAATTATCTATAGGCCCAGATTTATCAAACTGTCATGGTTAATGACTTGTTAATGTAAACCATATGCAAATTTTCTTCATACAATTCAAGGCGTGCTGAATTCACTGATAGTTCACAAATTATTGTAAATATTTGTGTAAAACACCTAATCCTTTGAAAGATTTTGCATGCAACATTTTCATGTAGAACGGCTGTGTAATCTGGCAGCAATCAATACTTCATGGATGACTAAATATCTAAAATGTTGAATTATAATTGGTATTTACCAGTGATTACAATCAAATTAATCACTACCAAATAGGTCATAAAGCTCTGTATCTGAATAAAACAGAAGTCCGGACTGAAATGAGATATAGACTTTATGGTTTGCCGTACCTTGAGGAGTGAGGGAAGAATATTCTTTATGTACATGTTTCAAACTTCATACTAACTCACCAGCCAAGAAGCAAACCCTCCAGAGGCCAGAGTGAAGGGACATGCGTATCTCGTTGGTCTGGTTGAGGGGAAGGATGACGCCTTCCTCCAGGTAGAGCCAGTAGTCTGTGCTTACAGCGATCCCCAACAGGCCCAGAGCGCAAACAGCGAACACGCTGCTCAGCAAAGTCAGCGCCTTTCTGCCACATAGGCTCATACCACAGCCTCAACAGCAGGGGGGGCGCCGCCGGCAGAAAGGGGAGCTGGGAGAGGAAAATAAAGAAAAACATCTTCACCAAGTTCCCCAAAATAAAAGGGGAGCAAGTAGTTATAAAAACATGTTTTAAATTGTCACTCACATTTACTGTACTGAGTCACACTTTGCTTTGTGACACCGTCATACAATAACTGAAAAAAGCACAACTCTTTATCACAGTGACATTGTATAACCATGTGATCAATAGTTTTGAAGTGATAGATAACATATCTGTGGGTTGCCAAGTGATGAGACAGTCTAGGTAAAGTTCAGAAGTTTATTGTTTCATCTTAATTCAAGTTTACAATAGAGATGTTCCACAGCTGACACCATCAGAGATGATTTGGAAATATATGAAAAGTAGTATTTGGGAATATTATAATAGAAAGCCTTTAAAAAAGCCTTTCCTCATATCTGAAAAATAAATCTGGGAAAGGTCCCCTCTCCTTCACGTCTCTTGGAATTCAAACAACGACATAGAGCAGGGACAAAGACTTAGCGAATTAAGTCTTTGAACAAAATTAAAGTATTTAATTTGATTGTCCTCCAACTGCCTGCAGAAAAAAACTACACTATAACTTAAAGCACTGTTAATGCTCAAAAGAGAATAATAAGACTGCTTTTCCTACACATTCTGCTATTATCACACACAGCTACTAATATCTCATTAGAAGCCACTTCCGCTCTGTCACATCTAGTGATGCAGCAGCATGCAGATGATGAGAGCATTTGAATGTGTTTGCTCATCACACGAAGTGATGGATCTGTTCATATGGTAGCTGTTGCCCACATTTGCCGGAAGCTGGAGTGCTGGGGAGCTTGGCATAGAATACGTATCAAAAGGAATTGATTTTACATAATGAGTTTTCAGTGGGCTGCCATATTGAGCACCAACAGGAAACTGGAAAGATGGAATAAAAATGTCAAAGGATTTGATAGTTTTCATAAAATTCATGTATCCAACTGGATGTAAGGCCTTAGTAGAATGGAGTAGTGAAATCTCCACACATCTGCCAGCTTGCAGTGCAGAACCAGTTGTTCAACAGACAGAACAATTAGATGTATGAGGGATGAGATGTGGTGCTGCTCATGGTTATAAATAGAGCTTTTAAGAAGTACTAATAACTAATATTTTACCAAATTGCATGTTTTCAGCAGAGAGGAGGCGCTGGAACTAATCATGTTTAAATTTCCTGTATCTTATAGATTAGACAGGTTCTGGGCATTTCTCACATGTAGTCATTTTGCCACACCATACAAATATATAAAAACTATGGGTTGTTATAGAAAATAAGACAACTTAATCATCTAATTTTAATGTTCAATTAATATTTTGTGCAGGCCAAGCATACACTCCAGACCGTGTGGGTATGTATGTGGGTATGGGTAAGCATCGGCGCGATCATGCATACTTTCAGTTATTATCACTCATCCTAGATAACCTGGGAACAATAGAGCAAGGCATGTTGGACCTCTTTCATTTTCTTATGGAAAATTACGATGACAATATCCTTCAGTAACATGCATGATGTAATGTAAAGTAATGTGACTATTTAATTTTTTTAAAAGAAAAACGTGGTGTAAAAAAGAACACTAAGTTTAATCTGGACTATTTTTAACTAGAAACAAGTGTCTTTTTTATGTCACTTGAGGATGGACTGATGGTGACTGGAAGCAGTTGAGATGCAAATATACGCAATCAGAGTTCACTAAAGCACAAAGGACCAGCATTAATGAGAAAGGACTTATACCTCAGCTATTCTTGACCATAGTGCAATCAGTGGACATTCATTTATAATATCCATGGCTCTATTTTTAGTCATTTAGCATCAAGCTACAACTTTAGGACAAGATGCATGCTCTCCACTAATAGACTTTTGTGTGTCACTGCACTCAGCAGAAGGCTGTTTTTAGTCATACAGCACAAAAAGCACACATTGAAGTGCTGACTGTCCCTAAATATAGACTTTTAAAAATATGGTCTCATTACCAAAAGATAAAATAGAGGAGTGATTTAGGCTAGTGGTACCTATCAAGTACCTACAAAAATAGAAAAGAATATTGCAATATTAGCGACAATGCTTTATTAAAAAATAGCCACAGTTATTGATATTTATGTTACATTGCTTATTGATGATAACAATGTAAATTATTATATGTGTTATAAATACACCCATGATTAGAATTGTTTTGCTGTGACATACAGCTGCTATCCTGTGACCTATTAAAGACCAGATAAATAATGATTATTGGTGCAATAGCTGTTGACAAATGGTTTCGACACAAACACTATTCACATGGTTAAAGCCAGAGCGGATCAAGATAGACTGACACCTGATAACAATATCCAACTGAGGTCACCACATGGACTATGACATTTGCCTAAGACAGGTACAAATAAATCAAAACCAGATTGCCCCTGTGTATCTAAATCAAAACAGCCCACCATAATGTTAAGTAAGAGAAGTTTGTCTATTTTAAGAACAATGCACCACACTTAGGTGTAGCTGCTGAATGACACACTGAATGTAGTGTTTCAAAATAAAAGCTTTCTAGTGAAGATAATGACTTTGCCTTTAAAGTAGGAACAACCAACGCTGAGTTACTGTCACCTGGGTAGCTTAGCTTAGCATAATTAGGAGTTAAGACAGAACTCTCAAGCAGCTTCTAAAGTGGCAGTTTCTGAGAAGAGTATTTCCCAAAATATTTTCTAGCATTTCCGAGTACCGTGGACAAAGGAATGTCTAATTAATTACATTTATATTTGCTGCATTCCTTTCATTTAGGGATGACATATCCAGAGACCTGCTATTGTGTGTGCTGGCTCACTGGCTATCTGGATACCTATGTATTGGAACCATAATGAACGTTATTAGATACACCTGTGCATCTCTTTCTTTCTGATATCAAAATGTCAGTTGGGAAAAGGCTTATGAGTTACAAAAATTGTGAGTGATGTTTACCAGCTTTCTGTATCCATAAAAGATGATATGATTTTGGACAGGTTTGAACTTAGATTTAGCTAAACTGTTTCTCTCGTCTTGCTTCCCTTGGTACACACACACACACACACACACACACACACACACACACACAAAAGCACGTAACAAAATCACATTCAATCTTTCATGAATACTAATAATTCTACTCATTCTTCTGGTCTCTAAAGATCTAAAGAATTATAAATGCTGACTGATCTCAGTTGAGAAAAAAACGTTTCATTGTTATTGAGAAATGTTTCTCATTAAATATTCAAAGCCACAGCAAACTAACAAAAAAGCCTTGTGATCCTCCCTGCCTGCAAAGGGACACACAAACATCCTCTTGCCTGCATTAACATCAGCATTTCCTTTAAATCTGTTTGAAACTGTGACTAAACTAGTATCCCCTCCTGCCTAAACACAAACTGGGCCTGAACATTTAGCAGAAGCTTTACATATATACTGTCCCCCTAAAAATATATTCTTCTTGTACAAAAAACAAAGCTACAGTAATCAAGTTAACAATACAAAAATTTTACAGAAGACCTATAATATCCATAATGTAAAATAAAAACATTTTTCAATAGGACTGACTAAAAGAAATTAGATAATATGTGCATGTTCAACAGTTAATGAGGTACTAAACAAAGACACTAGGTGTCCAGGGGCCATGCTGCCATCAAGTAAGACACAAGCACACCACTGCGAGAGTAAAGGGCACGTCATCACCAAAAGTAGGCCATTCCACTTCTGTCTACTTTGCTATCGTGCACCTAACCTCCTGTCAAAGAGTAACACAGATGTCTCACTTGTTTTTAACTGTTGTTGAATACTAAGGACCTCCACTGCAATTCACATCTATAATTGGTCAAAGGAAGGCAGGGCAGGAACATAGCTGACCCGTAAAGTAACATTAAGTTTTATATTGTATTTTTCTGGCAAAAGAATATAGAATATAAAGGCTTGTAAAATATAATCAATGGCTTAAGAAGACAGCTTGTAAGTTAGGCAAATGTGATGTTGTGATTTTAAAACGGTTTTTTTGGTACAAGAAACAGCAGTAGATTTTGAGATATGCCCACTATATAACATAACAATGCTACATAAGGTTCTGAATTTAGTGATCTTTCTTTGGCATTGACAGTAAAACAATTGCAAAGATAAACAATATATCAACTGTTGGGACAACTGTTTTAGTAACAGAGGAATGGCTGCAGTAAACTATTAGAACCCAATACTTATCCGGGTAGACAAGATGAATGACAGTGGATTTTGTTTTACATCATCATTGTCTGACTTAATGAAATTAGTACAAGAATAAAACAATTGAACTAGATGAATATGGCATGTGACTGTTAAAAAACAAACACTGAATGTCACTGCAAAACAACTGACACCTTCATTTGAATTTGTCTCTGTTGAGGGTTAGCTACTGTGGCTGTAGGAGTGTAGCTGTGAGTGCAGTCCCTCTGTTGCTTCTGTGGACAGGAGACTTAACACTGTGGGAGTAAGTTGCTGTTGGTTGATGTTGCAAGGGCTGGCTGAGGACAATGGCAGTCCAATGCATGAGTGAGGAGGTAAATCATCAAGCCACAAACACAGCTGGATTAAGCTGGCTGCCAACATCATCAGCCTGTTGAGATCTGCTTGTACAGTTTAAGTAGACGTACTAAACACAACACATGCCCACAATAATCACATCACGCAAACTCTTGGGACAAGAGCTACATGAAAGCATCTTCATGCATTAAAGAGCATTTCACCGACCCACAAACTGTCTAAAGCCACTCTCTGTTGTCTTCACAGAAGTATATAGATGGAGTGGGTCACTCGTCATAGTAGTAGTACAAAGAATGCTGTATTCTTCTGTATTTTGGCAGTCCAAAATGTCCTCCAGTGTTAAAAGCAATGCTAGAATAAAATAATGGTATAGAAGGTTGATTTTACAACCATTTTTACATAGCAACAGTGACATCACAAATTCAAATGTGACAATTTTATACAACAATTATAGTTTTAAAAATACCACCAGTTTTCTAGAGACTCACAAGTTTTTAATAGGTCAACAATGATCATTTTAGCCAACACCTTAATTTTAAATCGTTTTTTATTTGCATATACTTTCTGGTTTGAAGGTCTAACAAACCGACTCCAGGGGAGTCTGCAAACTGCACAGAATAAATTAATAAGAATTATTCTGAACATGGACCATAGGTCTTATATATGTAGGGCACAAGTTGTTGAGCTCAACTGGCTTCCTGTTGAGTCTCGTGTTATTATGTCAAGGCGGACCATGATCCATAAAATGTTGTTTGGTAGTGCCCCAATATTGTTTGTTGTCTTATTACTAAGGTAAAGGACACACACAATATGTAAACTCACAGCATATCAGACCTGTGTCCTTGTACATGTAAGAGTGTTAGGGAAAAGGAACTTTTGCCAATATAGGGGCAGTTCAGTGGAACAAGTTAGTCCGGCAAATTAAAGTCATTTCCACCCTTAACTCTTTCAAAAAGAGAATCAAGGACTGGTTACTAGAGAGGTTAGCAGAATAAAACAAGGGATCAGTTCCTTTTCTATTATTTATTGAAGAATTGTTTTTATGTTATGTCATTGATTATTACACACTCTGTAAGTGTTTGTCTTGTCCTGATGTTATGTGGACTTTATTGTGTTTTTATCCTCGATTGCATTTGGTGTCTTCTACCCTATATGTCATATACAGTACGTGGTATCTACCAGAGTTACTCACTCTAAGGAGGACAATTACAACAAGGACAACCTTTCTTTCCAAGTCATAAATAGTAAATAAGGCAGTTCACTGTATAGAAAGAAGCCAAGATAAGCCATACATTCTGTCAAGCAAATCAGAGCCACTTCACCATTAATATTGTTCCCATTTTGTCAATATTACATATTATGTTTCTGAAAAAGTAAAACTCTTTCAATATAGTTAAGGATCCTACCCAATATTGGTTTACAAAATGACTATAATAAAGTTGTTGCGATACACGCCCCCCTTCAAGCATTTTAAAATGGGCTGTGCACTTATTAGATAATTATCCAATAAAATCTTTAAAGGACTCTTCCCATTATAACATAGCAGCCGTTGCTGAGTTGTCTGGTACCCGACTGTGTGATTCTAATAGTTAACGGTGATACACAGAGGACATTTTTCCCATATGCTATTATATATCAGCCATTATGGTTGTGCTGGCCTCCAGTAGGGAGCTAGAAAGCAATAATGATTACTCTGTGGTCTAATTTTGGAGATGCCTCAGCCCTCCCTTGAAGGTCTACCAAAACCGTGACAATACAAATCTTGGCTGTGTGCCAGGCGAATTAAAGTGCATCATCTGGCGAACAGCAGACAGAAGTGGTAGTTGTGCAAGCTGTCAAGACACTGAGTGAAGTGAACATTTTTGTGTCATATTCTCACCTCTTCTCCACAGTGAAATCACAAGATTCAGGGCATCAAATCAATCAACTGGCTGTTAAATGTTGCAACACATTTGCATTTAAACAGTTGAACCTGCTCATGTAGAACATGTTCTCTTCCCTTGCCCTTAAGACTTTAGAACAGACTGCATCAAAACGCAGCACATCTGTAAGGTTGCCAGATCATCTTAATTTGATGGGGCAGCTCTGGATATAGCCCAAGCCTTTCATGCTGTTCCAAAGGCACTTCCCTTATGTCTTTTAGTAAATGGTTTGGCTTTGAGCTGCCATCCCCTGTGTATTCCTTCATACAGTGTCATTAGCAGAATGTGTGTGGATAGCTTGTCAGTCAGTTTATTCTTTGCATTTCTAATATCTTCCGCAGATCAAAGATATGTAATAGTAAATATAAAATATAGAAGGCTGAAAAAAGACTTTAACTTACATGTCTTCACTGCAAAAGACCCTGTTTGCTTTACCAAAACGTGGTGTAGGTCGGAGAAAATTATCCTGAACGCCTTTAATTCCATGTAAATCCTTGTAGCAAAGATGACAGACAGGTCTGTTTAATCTAATAACACACAAATGAATAACACAGTACTGATCTCTAAAAGGGTTGACACTCCGTTGTGGCTGGCACAAAAAACAGTGATCCACAGCACTAACATCCATTTTCCCGTGTTCGTTGTGAGAACAAGTCTCCCATTTATAAGTGTTTGACTTAGGCCTGTTGCCAGGTAACACTATACATAGAATCCTCTGGATTAATCAAGCTTGAATGGACTGATGAGCGTGCCCCAACACAGTGCTTCCTATTTGGTAGTGCATTTTACATGCTGGTTTGGCGATACAGTTAAAAACCAGAGAAAGACATTGAAGAAATATAATGTGTTATACGGTTAGGGTTCATCTCTCTCTCGACCTGACTGCAGTTCATCATTGCAACTGACTTAAGTGGGCAAATGCTGACATTTAATGGTGTCTGGCACGTTTTAGAGGTGTTCTCTTCACGGATGAACCCTAACCCTAACCATAACACCAGATTTTGACTGGTTATTGTTCTGCAAGCTTTATATATACTCTAAGAATAGTGAGTTACTAAAGAATTACGTAAGGAAAACAAATCAGTACCCACTAATGCAACTAAACCTTTTTAATGAACATATATTGTCTTCACATCTTCATGACAAAAAACTAAACAGAAATAACAGGAATTTACAGAATTAATTATAGCCAATTATTCTCTTCATCAAGATGGCTTCTATCAAAACAAAATCTATCTCTAGTCTATCTTGTAATATCAAACAAGCTTTTTGCAAACTAACTAGCCACAACACCAACAGTCCAATACACATTGAGGACAGGCATGTTTATAATGGAATTCAGACATTTCTATTAATGGTGACCTGTGTCACTGCTACTGATTGGTGAACTGTGGACAGTGATGTTGCATATGGGTGGAGGAAATTGGGAGGGGAAAAAGGTGAAAAAAGAGGAAGACTGAACAATTTGTCCAAATAGCATGTACAACGATGACCTGATATGATATATCTAATATATATCAGTCTCACTGCAACAAGTCCACAACAACTCTCATACGGAGAGGAGTTACCAGCCTGTACTTAACAGTGGCTAGAAATATTTTTTTCTTCTTACATTGCCGAATCCTTCTGCAGCCCACACAATCTCAGTCTAAATTTGAGCTATAACAGTAGTTGTTTGGCTGGAACAATGAGGATTCTTTGTCAGCCTCAAGGCCTCGCCATACATATTTGTTTACTGTTGTTCACTTCCAGAAAACATTTTGTAATTACCATTCTGTAGCAGTGGTACAAGTGGTAAATATAAAATTTGATAAGACCTTTAGGTACTAATCAGATTAAAAAATAGGCAAAATTAACAAAATCTAAATGTTTGTGAATTTACATGATTTTATCAGAATTTTTCAAATATATTAAAACCAAAACACCGTTGTAGTTGTTGGTCAGTAGTATCAGTGTGTTTAGTCGGAGTCTATTTGTTGGCTACATCCTCTGTAGCAATCAGAGCCAGCTGTTTGTTTCACACGTCGTTTAATGTTTGGCTTGAGCTGCAGTCGCTGTCCGCGGTGTTGAAACTCTCACTAACGTTCCCATGCTGAACAGTCAGTCAGTCCATGGAGCGTGTTGCTACACGTGAATGTAGTGGAAGCTATGTCTTCTAAACCCTGTTCGCACACGTCTTTATTGGCGCTGGAATATCCAGTGTAAACGTAGTTTAGTCAAGTTCTTTTTAAATGGGGACTGTATGGCATTAGACTACATGAAGTTATTTAATTCTCTATTTTTCACCTTTTCTCTTTTCATTTCCCCTCATCCTAAAAATGAGCGTTTTCACACTTATTTCTCTTTCTTTAAATAACAGTGCATTATATCTCGATTAGCATATCCCATGTGTTTACGACGAGTAAATTCCACTCTTCACATAAAAATGTGGGTAAAGTGAGCGAATGTAAGTTAGCAGAAGCTTCTACTTCGATCACGATTGCAAGGACATTTTGACTCTTTAAGTATGCAAACAAGCCTCAGCTTCACAACAAACAACAAATAAATAATCAAGTAGAAACAATCAACAGCGCCTTTCGCTGCACATAACGTCGACTGTGACATTTATCTCAAAACGCACTTGAGAAAAACACATATCAAATAATGTATTACCTTAACGAAGAAGACTCGCTGATGAAAGCACGGCTCTCCCTCTTCCTTTATTCTTTTTCCTCTTGTTTCTCTCTGTCCAGTCGGTCCGTGTTGTCTTGGTTTTGGCGCGAGATGAGCCTGTGTGGCGGACGGGACCCGTGGCTGCGTAGCTCGCGCACCACTACTATACAAGCCAGCACTAACAGCGTGGCGCGTGGCGCGTGGCACGTGGCGCCCAACTCCGCACTCCACCTCTGTTCAGGTGTGCTGGGGACAGGGACTGCTGTGTGCATATAAAGTTGTAATAATAGATATATAAACATAAATCTAACCAAACACAACTCTGATGTTTTAAGCAAATGTTGGATTTAGTAAGCTTGTGTTCTGAAAATCAAACACTAAGCTATTATAGATTCCTGAAATGCACACATGGCCTATCTTTTATGTGCCACACATTAATACCATCGTTAGGCCTACAATGTAGTCTGAGTGACTGTGACAGAAAACGTCACTGGACATCCCTCATAATGCATATTGACTATGAGCAAGGTTTGATTAGCCAGTCAAAGCTGCCAGCTCCCAAGAAAAACACCATTACTTTTCTGTACAAAATTCTATTCTCACCACAATCAACCATCCTTTCATTGCTATAGTAACTCAGCAAAAATTGCTGTGTATTTGCTTCTAAAAAAAGAGGCTGCAGCAGGATGACACAACATAATAAGTGTTATCTCTGACTCTGATGAGAAGCCTTTTTGGCAGTCTCTGCCTTTCTATTTTGTTTATTTCCTTACATTCTTCCCTTATGTTTCAGCACATCTGAATTGGCTTCCCCTTTAAGTCACAAACTGTGGTTTTGTTTGGATTTTGTTTGCTCTGCCTTCCAAAACTGAAGGGAATATTCTGCCAATGAAAATGGGCCTTCAAACCAAATCTTTCAGTGGCTTTGGTTCTTTTGTTTTGTATTGGCATCCCTTAATAAAATGCATCTACATAACATCTTCATTCATATTTCACGTGGAATGTTTGTGACATGTTTCCACATGAGATCCGGAACCTTCTATATACTACATAAACATTCCCTTGACAAATAAATGACCTTTTTTTACTAAACCAAGCTACATTTGTGTTAAATGGGATAGTTTTACGATAGCATTAGGTCACATGTTCAGGACGACACAGATTTATAGTACTGCTGTAAGACTAAAATCAATACAAACCGTCTCTGATCGTATGGACAGTCATTCAATCATTTAGGAGTATCTGGTGAATCCCATGCATGTGTATGACTAACAACCACATTTTGTCCCCGGCCAATCACATAGGCCAGAGGCTGTCATCAGCTTGGCTCTGACTTGGCCTTTCACAAAGCTTCTCATTTTCCTCACAGGATAGCTATCAGGACCTTCCTCGTCCCATTTTGTATCACTGCTTCTCTCTAACATTTCGTCATTGAATGCTGTTGAAGCAAATTATCTCTTCTGATATTTTCTACTCTACTTTGACAATCAAACATCAAAGCGAAAAGCAAAATTCGGGCTCCTGACGGCAAACATGAACTTTCCTAGCATTCTTATGTATTTGGGAAATACTGAGCCCAGAGCAAGGTGAAGCAAGAGCAAGGCTTTAAAAATTAAATACCATAATCTCCCCATGGTAATGGACTAGTATATAGTTTACTGTCACTAAACTTCAATATCTTCTTAGATAGTTAGTTGTCTTTATAACAAGACAACATGGTTGTATATGACTCCCATCTAGCAGTACCATAACAGATGCAGATATGCTGAGCATGTGTGTACATCTGTGTGTGTTTATTGTCTGTTTGTGTTATAGAGGGAGACTGAGAGAAACCAGTGGACCAATACATGAAAGGTGTTAAACAAATCTCACACACCAGCTGGTTACACAGTCAACACACTGCAGGCTTTCTCTAATCACAGGACAGCTATGCATTGTCTGACAACACGTGAAGAAATAAACACAAGTTCAATACTTTTGTACAGTATGTGTCTGCATCAAAGCAATATTACAACTCAGGAGGGAAGAAACCCAGTTTTAAATTGAATTAGCAAATTGTATTGAAGCCATATTAATTAATTACATTTGTAAGGACCATTTTTCAAGGATGTATCAGCTTACAGGCTCATATGAAATTCAGAACAGGGAAATTCAGACTGAAAACTTTGTTAAACAGCTATAATACACTAATGTGTTGTAAAAGCTTACAATCCTCTTCCTATCACTCTAAGCCACCATTTAAGACATTGGCCTTCCCTTTCCCCAGCCACATTATCCAACTCCGATTGGGGGATCCCGAGGGGTTTCCCAGGCCAGGTTGGAGATATAATCCCTCCACCTAGTCCTGGGTCTTCCCCGAGGCCTCCTCCCAGCTGGACGTCCTGGAACAACTCCCTAGGGAGGCGCCCAGGAGGCATCCAACCAGATGCCCGAACCACCTCAACTGGCTCATTTCAACACAAAAGAGCAGCAGCTCTACTCCAAGCTCCTTATAGATGACTGTGCTTCTCACCCTATCTCTAAGGGAGACACCAGCCACCCTCCTGAGGAAAGAGGTGAAAGCTATCAAGTAAGTTTTGAAGAGTTTGAGGATATGATTAGTGTCTGAAGTCTGGGCATTCAAGAGGGCACGCTTTTTTTTTATAGAATATAACATGCTGATTAAGTTTAAAGTCCCAAATGGCAAGCACACACTTGCAGAAGTACGGATTTCATGTTCCTTTTTTATTTGCATTATCATACATTAGGTACAAATAACAATCAGTTACAAGGTAAGTTGCTCAGACTCTTTTTAAAGGTTTCAGGCGGACATTGGAAAAAAACAGACATACACCATTTGCAAAATACAATATATTCTTCTTTTACAGTCTAGATATATACTGTAAGTCATTTATGTACAAGGACAGGGGTACTGAGATAATAAGTGAACAAAGAGAGGACACCAACATGTATAGATCATGTTACTGTATGGGTTAAGGGATAAGGCATTCCTGCACATTATTGATCCTGTACTCTGTACAGCCAAAAAGATGGCAGCTCAGCTCAAATCTTTCCTTTCACAGCAAACAGGACACAGTGGAGGGTAATGACTAACTCCAAAGAAAAAAGAAGTTACACAAGATTCCTCTAATTTAAACAGATAAATAAAAGAAGAATTGTCAGAAATGCCAATTTGGAGGGGAAAAATCATGTGAGACCTACAGTATGTCTTAAAACTTCCCATTTAAGATAAAATCTATATTAAAATTTATAGTACAACAGGAAGTAACTTTATTATCATCTGGCCATCCTAATCAATTTAAGTAAAAACAAAAAGATGAGGATATCAAATAGAATGTAAACAAAGTAAGCAAACAACAATACAATTGGCTAACTCCTTTCCCATGGTGCAACAAACGAGAGGAGGAAAGGGTGGAACTGATACAAACTGTGTTGAGTGAATAACACAAGAAAAATCAACTGCTTTCCTGACCTGATGGGATCTAAACGGATGAAAGGAGGGACACGCTGTCGATAAGATGATGGATTGACTTGGCCTAGGCTTTGAGGAAGGAGAAAGAGGTAGAGTGAAAGAGTGCTCACAAGAGACAAGGGAGGGATGGTTCAATGTGGCAAGGCACAGGGGTCATTCCTCAAACAAGCCATTATCATCTATCCTTTCATTCATTTAACCAAACCCCATTAATAGGTGATTAATGTCCAAATTAATAGTCCATTGTTCCTTTACTCCTCGAAGATCATCCTTTGATATTGTCGATACATATATTAATCAACTCATTACATCATTTAGTCATTAATAGGCACAGGGAGGTAAAGGTAAAGCAAGCAGACACATTAGGTTGACTCAAGTTGTTGCCAAGTGTTATGGCTGAACATTCTGGTAAACCAATCGGCTCATGAATCATTTATGTGAACAGAGTGTGCAAAGTTTTTTTTTTTTTTTCCTTTTATTCACATACAGACATACATAAATACATAGATTTGCAAGATGTGCTGAAACACTTACATGGCGTAAAAAAAGTGAATTAACTCAATTACTTTGACAATGGATTAAATGCAGCAAGGTAAAAAGTAAACATGGAGTAGAGAGTTTAGATGAGAGCGAGGAAAATGAAGATTAAGAAGAAGGTGTACATTTTATCTGTTCAAGTAGGGAAAGGCACACAAGGGGAGAGTAAGATTTTTTTTTGTTCATGCCCACACTTACGCTGACTTTTTGAAAACATTACATGTTTCAAGGAGAAAGAAGTTTGGGATAAAGTAACCAGAGATTCAATTAAAAAGGATGGATATCTTTAGTTAGCACATTCAGAGGTGTAAGTAAAGCTCAGACAAGGTCAAGACTGTTGCTGAGTAAACTCAGAGTATGTACAAGGAACATTTTCTCTCACTTCTGTGATATTCACACTGAATGTTAAATTCAATGCACCACATGCTGAAATGTTTTTCAGACACAATTCTGCCTATAGGATAGGCAGGCAGGGAAATCTAGGACTGTGTATGATGAATCGTTTAATAAACTGACTGGCATTGTAAAGTTTACTAACACAATGTGCACTGGTATACTCATGGCAGCATGCTATGTTATGTGGCCAAGAGAGTGTACAGCAGGTGTGGCTTTAGGCAGGTCTTAGCCTACATAGGGAGAAGCTGCCACAAAGAAAAAATCATCCATGTGACTATAGCTAGTGCAACGCTGCTATTGTTGGGTTCTGGCAATTTCCAGGTTTGGCACATGCAAAAGGTCACACACTATAGGAAAAACTGGAGGAGAACATAACTCTTAGAAAAACATAGAAATTACTAAAAAAATGTTTCAATAGTTCCTATTTATGTCATGAGTTTTCTAATGTGATATATCCTTTTAAACAAATAAACAAATTTCTGAATTTCTGAGCAGAAGCTAGAGAAATTAAACTAACAACACTGACCGCAACTGACAACAAAAAAAGAAGAAACAAACATTTTACAACAGACAACACCACAACATTAAGATTATAACATAAACCCCATTTATGACACACCAAGAGTGAGTGGTCCCACTGGTCTAACAACGAGCAATGCGTCTGAGTCACAACTCTCCACAGATCTGGGTTCAGTGTTCCACATCACCCTGAAAAGGTGAAGGCAAAAGGATCCAGGGGCCATAATGTACACATATCAAGCTTCTAAACCAAAAAGCACTGATCAAGAACCAGGGACAATGTCTCAGGAAAGTCTTTTGAAAAGTAGTTAGCATTTGTTAATCTACTGTAATAAACGTCTGTTCTATCGTCTTTAGCAATCTGCATTCTTTTGGCAAAATCACTGTTATTCCCCACTCTTTCACACATAGTTTACAACTCTGCCTGAGCATTAGGACTTTAGTGTTCAATCACTTGGTTTGTGATTTGTGGGCAGTATAATTACAACATCCTGCAATCATCTCTTAAAGAGTCTAAGATCAGCACATTAAGTTTGTCCAATCTAGAACTATGCTATCTATCCTTTTAGCATCAAAACACTCACCTCCCATTGGTCTGACCTTTTATGTGTCCCACTAGGGCTGTGTATCAGTTCTCAATACCTTAATTAGACTGACAGAAATAACCTAGTACCGTGTTGTATTTAATAGTCTCCTCTCAAACGATACCTGTACCTGCACAAGCAACTGAATTCTTCTATTTACATGATGGGTATCAAATGAAGTACTCTATTGGTATCAGTATCACTGTAAAGCTATAGTGTGTACTTTCTGTCTCCCCCATGAGGAATTCTAAAAAGCCTTCTGTGATCGTGCACCACCCCCACCCCTCCTCCACTCAGTTGCTAGTAGCTAAAGAGGAAACGGAGGATTAAAAAAATCATGATGGACTCTTCAGACAAGGAAATTATCTTCACTAGATTTTCTGCACGTGAAAGTCACCGGCTGACACCATCTCCTGAACATAGTATATGTACATACTGAGAAATACAGAGTTTTCAAACTCATTTGGCAGTGGCTTGAATGTATGGGACGTTCATTAATATAAAAAAGTTAAGCACTTAAGCTTTAAGGATACTGGTATTGGTATGGTATCATCTTTTTTTAAACTATACCCAGCCCTCCTATACTTTTCCTTTACCTTCCTGAAAAGCTGTCACTATTGGAATCCATTGAAATCAACATAAATCAAAGCTATGGCTATTATTCTTCAAGGACGAAACAAGTAAAACTTTCAAGACTACTATCTCTTCCCACTAAAGTTAGGTTTTTAGTGGAGCATCAGTTTGAGGTTGTACTGTAACTTTTAGAGGGTTTTATACTTTGTAGCATAGAGCCTTTAGCGGATCACGTGCATGAATAATGTCTACCAAATGCATTCCGATACAAAGGGACAGTCAATAGCCAGAAACACATCCAATCAACTCACAATTTACAATCAAAATCATTGAATATGAGGAAAAATGAAAATTGAAAGTTTTGATAAATCTGCCAAAACAAGTGGACCAGATATATTTTACAACTTGCTAAATCTGGACTCTGTTAAAGTTGTTGTAAAGTTGATCTGTACTGGGTTAGTTGCTAGTTGTTTAAATGTTATTAGACATACAAATATTGGTGTACATAATTAATGTAATAAAAGCACATTCAGGTTTTGGTATAAAAACTGTAACTTGCTTTACGTGTTCTAAATAACTCATGATTATTTACAAAGGAGTTATGCACTGATAGTAGACACTTTCAAATATCAATCTGATCTAATCTGTATGAGAAGACACAAAGGAAGAAGGGACAAAAAACTATGTGTAAAGACATTAAATAAATTAAAAGGGATGAAATAAAGGTGATATTTAACTAATAAAAATTGTGTTGACATAATCCTAATGAAGTATTTGTCTTTCTCAGAACAATAAGCATGGTCAGTAGAAATGCTCCTATTGATTTGCAACTTCTGCAAAATGTGTTGTATCTACACTTGAGGGCACAATAATGTATGCAATATAACATCGGATGGTTAATACACATTGATATGAAATTTTCTAAAAACAAAAAACAGTTTATCAAAATGTTGTTACTGTTTCTGTTGAGACATTTATGACTAATAAGAGGCTTTGTAGTTTTTGGCATAGGATGGGACAGAGACAGTTGTTAACCCTAACACTGACTATTTTCCTAAGTAGGTAGATATATAATGTACTACCACTGTCCACATACTAAACTGATAACTGTGTCCACATTGTGTCCAAAAAAATTAGTGACAAGGGAAATATACAATCTACAGCTCAAGTTAAGGTAAATAGGTGTGTGAATTATTACTTTTAAGAGCAGATGAAATAGAGTGATACCAGTTAAGTTTTAAAGCTAAAAATTGGAACAAACCCTGACACCCTTTCATACCCAAGTGTCTCATATATCTCCATTTTTACAGGCTGCATATTATCTAATTACACAACTGTTCATTCTTTAGTTGATTTGCTACACACACACACACACACACACACAGGAAGTTGAGATTAGCTAGTATCAAATTGTACTAAAATAGAATTTAATACCATCACCATGACGTCAAAGGGGAAGAAAATTGTAAACATGATACAGGAAACATTGAATCAATAGGTGAAGTTTCAACACCTGCACCACCTGGCCATAGTATCTACACTGCCTCACGTGAGTGTTTTTAAGGTCATCGCATAATATCTATATTGTGATAATTATCCATATGGAAACAAGTAATTAAGTGGATCTATAGACCATAATGTTTATCCATTGAGATTTGTAAAAACATGAAAACATTTTCCAAAATCCATGCCTTAAATGCTCTCCTAGCTGAATGCTCCTTTACTATCCTCTTGCTCATATCATATCATTTATAGCCATGCATTCATTCATCCTCTAAATGTCTTCTAGTTATGGTATACCATCGATACAAATTGCAGCAGTATAGAAAGGACATCTTGTCTACAGTACATGCTTATCATTAGACTAAAGAAAATGATTTATTGTGATGGCAGAGAGCCAATCCAATCTAATCTATACTGTAAAATATATTGCACAGAACAAAAATGCATGCCCTGAATGCTGCTTACAAATAAAACCAATACTTAAAGGTTTATAGTGGTCTATAGTAGGCCTTGATCAAGTTGTTGTCAGATGTTAGGTTGGCGGTTGCTTTAAGTTAGTGGCAGTGAGGTTCTTCAGGGACGTTTTCCAATCCTTTTCATATGCTGTTACTGACCGCCGGGTTTACAAACTGTGTGTTGATGAAAGAGAACCCTGCAAACTCGGCCTGGTCGATGTTAGCGATAACCAGCTCATCTGGCGGTGTGAGCTGGGGCTGGGTGCGTGTGAAGAACTTGTCAAAGTTCTCTGCTCCTTTGCCACACTGTAGAAAAGAGGAACAGAAAAGGGAAAAGTTAAGACATAAGGTACGTAAAATAATACGAAGAATACAAGCTTTAGACTAACAAGACAGAACAAACACAAAAAATCTGGAGCACTGGCAGAAGTATGCGCATGGCAATTCTGTGAAGGCAAGACAGACATTAACCACAATTTGTTTTTAAGTTGTTGGAACTTTTCACAGATTAGCCCAAAGCACAGGACACACATCAAACATCAGAAATAACTACCATTGTCATCACCATTCATATTACTAGACAATGTGCATGGACAATGCACCAAGCAACATTTGTGAGTTCTCCCACATCAACCTGTTGGCTAATTCAAATGCATCTTCACCGCCCCCCGGCTTACACAAGAATGAGGACATTTTACACCTGATTCCGCCCTTTTCCCACTATAATATGCAGTTGGAGGTTAAGAACATCAAATTACATGCTCTACATCTCATTCACCTGAATCGCAACGCACCCTTCTGAAAACAAAAGCAACATTGGCACAGCTGTGGAACAGCAATGCAGTTTTCAGTAAAAAAAAAGGCCCAGAATTGATTCAATTAGAGGAAATTATGTCAGGACCTCTGCAACAAGGCACACTGTATTTGCTCAGACCTCATAACCTCCAGTTCCTTTATCTCAGCCTCAGATGTGATGCGTACGTACTTTTGTGCTTTTTGACCCTCAAAATGTAATTATGTTACAGAAGAATGAAGCGATTCCTTGAACAAAAACCGCAACAGCATCAAGGTGCAACAAGGTCACAAAAGGGTTAATTACTGTGTTCACAAGAGAGAGGCAAGCTGTCAATAGTTAACAGGAGACATCAAAGGTTTTTCATGTTTGTGTAATGAGAGGATAATCAAATTAAGACATAGAAATGGATTATGTCACATGGTGGGTAAATTTGCACTTTAGAGAATTTCTCAGCAAAGGAAGGCATGTTTGGAGACGTGGGCGTGCATCTTACTTTGTTGCTGTAGTGATATTGGCCCTGACTGAAATAAATCACACATGACATGTATGACCAGAGTAGCCTTCAAGACACAGCACACAGGTTTTTCCTCATTCTTGTCCCCATTTTCTATTCCAGGGACTCACCTTAAAAGAAGAGGTGCAATACTGTACACACCGTTTCTCTGAAAATCAATTAATAGTGCAATTTTGACGTTGAGATCTTCAGATATGTTAGATGAGATTTGCTTTTACATTAGCTATATGCTCCGACCATAGCAAAATAACATATTGCAAGGCTCAGTTATCTTACATGGTATTTTAACTGTTTTTACCAAGAATAAACACAGTACCAGATCCTGAAAAAAACAATTCCCACCAATGTCTGTAATGTAGGTGCTTTTGTCTAATAACTATTTCCAACACTAGGAAATAAGACCAGAGAACAGGCAAACCTGCTGTTGTATAACCTTCCAAGCTTATCTTATTTACGGTGTTATGTGTTTGCTTGCAGTAATTATGCGCCTGTCACCCGAGGTAACCTCTTAGGATTAGCTTTTATGGAGGATCTGCTCAGGGGTGTACTCTCTCTTTAAAACCAAATTGCCAACATTTCTTGGTGCCTACCTACCATTTTTAAAAGGAGAAGTAACAAGATGAGGTGATTTGCATGACTGATGCAAAAAACACACCCACTAATAATGTATCATCTAACCCTACAACAGCACTGTACTTTAAACCTATGGCAACATACTTCTACTTCATACTAAAATCCGTCGATCTGGCGTTTGCACTCGTTCTAGTGAATCAAAAGATTTAAGGATCAATACTTCTGTCAATCACTTAACACTTTTTAGAGACATCAACACAAAAATGCTTCAATTTGTCATCTAGATGTGGTTTGCTCAATCAGTGTCTCTCCAACTAAAGGTCTACAACTGGATAACAAGATTGCTTGGTCCATGAAGAGGAGTTTCTGTCTCATTTAAGTTATTCTACTGTCTTTACTGGAGAAAGACCAAAAAGAAATGATACAGTGTTTAAAACAAAGAGCATGTGAGTAAGAAAGAGGCTGTACACAAAATCCTTATCCTCATCAGATAGTCCACCTACATACCGGGCTCACCTAAATGGATGCATGCATTTGCAAATGCACACAATCATACACCCCAGTACACATTCACACAGTTGGTAAGCATTCACGTTCCCTTGGGAGCTACTGTTCTGCAGCTGGCTGTGAGAATAACCGACTCGGGGAAGCCAAATTCCATGGGGCTCTGATTCAGGGCTTAAATAGAAAAAAGGAGGATGGAAACCTCAGCATCTGATTTATGCTTTGCCAATCATGTTCACAGAAATCTCAAAATCTTTTTGGATGGTAAGTGCTATTAATACTGAGTGGACACCAGTGATTGCCCTTGACCATTCTTTTAGAGTCCACGATAACTAACTGACTGACTTGATCAACTACAGGGGGGGTGGAACCGATAACAGCCACTACCACACTAAACTTCCACTGAACTAAAGCTTAAGATGATTTGGGTAGCAAGAAAGTGTGAAAAAAGGACATTTTTATACATGCCATTAGATATAATGTCTTGTTTTTTTTCAAGCCTTTTAATTGTTGCCATATGACTTCACAACCCACCCTAACCTGGCTTTGAAAGTCTTGACTAACTAATTGGCCTTATCTACTACTGCCCTCCATTCACAGACAAGCCGTGTAAGTGTGTGTGCAGTATGTTGTCATGTTTGCTTCAGTGCGTCTATGTGTGTGCCAGTAACTGCTTGTGTGGCAGTCTTTGTGTGTTTAGGAATGTCTGCCTGTGTTTGTCAAGCAAATGTTTCTAGTTTTAATTTCTTCTTCTTTTTTATTGGTGAGGCCAGACTGAGACAACACGTCAGGTGATTTAACGGAATTGAACAAAACATTAAAAGATTGAGTCAGAGATGTTTTTAAAGTGGTTTTTAAGTTTTGGTTTCTAAATGTTCTCTCTCATTCCCACACAGCAGATACCTGATGGGTAATCTCCAGCATCCTTCAACTGCTGTGCCTCTCCGCATACTTGTCTAATTCTATCCATCACTGACCATCAGCTGCTCAAGTAAAGCATCGCATTTTTTACTCTGAACTCCACAAAACCACTCCTTGTGACACCGGACCTCAGCTGTTGAGTGAAATATTCCAATATTGTGTAGATATATGCAGGATGATTCAAATTCAGATTCCTTTTATTGTCATTGTAAAAGTAACAAAATTCCATTGCATCAAGTGAGGACGGATTTCAAGCAGTGAATGAGTAAAAAATAAATACATATAAAACTATATTAATAACGTTGGTGCATTCCACTCCCACTTCCACTCCAACACTCACACTATTAGCAGGTACACAGCCAACATATTCTTTAAACATAAATATATACAATTTATTGCACAATCCCAGTTAGCTGGATAATTTCATGGTAGTGTAGTGATGGCCTTTGGGTAAAAACTGTTCAACGATCTAGTGGCGCGTGTTTTAAGTGTTCTGTTTCGTCTGCCTGAGGGCAGAAGGTCAAACTGATGGTGGGCAGGATGGGAAGAGTCATTCAGTTTAGTTGTTTTCTGGAGGCAGCGGGAGGTGAAAATGTCTTCCAAAAGTATTTAGAGCCAAGTTGTTACCTGCACATCAGTCTGTAAACCTCTGGACCTCCTCCCTGTATGCCATGTTGTCTCCCCTGCTGATCAGACCAATTACTGTTGGGTCATCAGCAAATGTGATGATGACATTGGTGTTATGGGTGGGTGTGCAGTCATGGGTGTATAGAGAGTACAGGAAGGGACTCAAGACACAGCCGTGTTGAGCACCTGTACTGAGACAGGGAAGAGGAGTGGTGGGGGCCCACCTTGAGCAACTGTTGGTTTGTTAAAAAGTCTCTTATTCATAAGCAGATGTTATGATCAAGGCCTAGGTTGGTATCTTGTAGAACAAGATGACCAAAAAAATTTTTTTTTCCTTTTTCAGAAGCCAAACTGACATGAGATGTTGGATGTTGTGTTCACTTTTCACAGTACTGAGTTCTGCTGAAATGTTTTTCTTTTGTGAAAGAGCATCACATCACAAAAACAGGACATTAACTAGACTACAAATCATGCTGCTCTCATAAAATACATGATGCTCAAAAGATTCGCTCAACAACAAAAGAAGAACATTTTATTATAAACCATGGTTAGGAATATCTGCACCACTTTTCATAACCATGAAATTGCCTTTGTGATATTTTCAGAAACATAAACTTGCCCTTTTGGAAAAACATAGGGATGGTCTAACGTCTTCTATTTCTCATTGTGTGATTCACCCAACCCTTATGGGGTGAGACCTATTATGCTGTTGATACATCCTCCCACACACAGTGATATAGTATCCAACATGGGTTTTTGACCTACTTCCTCTCATTTTCTCTCCCTCTCCTTCTGCACACATACAGTCATGCCTCTGCACTCAAGCATATTTAATATCACACAGCTACTTAGGATGGTAAATGAGTGCCTGCCTCCAATAAGAGTTGTGTCATGTGGTATATAATTGGTGCATCGCTAGTTTTAACCCAATGTTACAATTACAAACTCCTGCAGTATCTACACAGATTTCATACTGGAAAATATTTTCAAGACGATAACTTCATATCCTATTTCATGTTGTAAACAAACCTCAAAGCAATCACAAATTGGGCCTTTCATAAACCAAAATTAAACTACATTTTTTAGGGAAAATGTGACAGAAAATACCAATTTGTATGACCCCAACTGAAAATATAAATGTAATAAATAAAGAAAAAACTGTTCCCTCTTATGTCCCGTAAGCTAAAAGAGGAAAGGCAGACATGCTCAGTCAAGTTGCAACAGTCTGTGCCTTTCATTTTCTTGCAGCTAGAATGAGTCACAAGTCATCCATATTTTGTGTGTGTTTGTGTGTATGTGTGTATCCATGTATCCCATCCAGGCATGACTGTTCCAAGACTTCTGTGCAGTGACTAAGTCCTCCCACTCTATCTTGCCTTAACTCCCTCCCTTCATTCACCGCTCCCATCACTATCAATCAGCAGCATCCTATTTGACCCACTTTCTCCATCGTCCTCTTCTCCCTTGAAGACGGTTGACCATACACAAGTTGGTGTAAAACCTATAGCCATCAAGAAATGAACCTGATTTCCCCCCAAAAATCACTTAATGGACATGGCTGGCATTTAGTATGTGCTTGATTTGTTACCTAAAGTATAGACTTCACAGTGACAGCATCCAGCCCTATAAATATGGATTAACGTCCAATACACACAGATGGTTTGAATGTCTCAGCTGGGTGAAGCCTGTGTATTGATTGCAATGCCACAGCTGTCACAGGCGGATGAAGTGAGATTGAGTGGGGATTGGAGAAAGGAAAGAGGAGGTGGACTGGATTAGTGAGGAAGGGTTAGACCTGGTGAGAGGGAGGTGTATAATGATTGCCATTTGGTGGAAATTGACTGAAAACAGTGCAGTATTACATGGCATTGTGAGGTGGACGTGATGGTTCTTTATAAAGCAGTTTATATTGATAGTAGAGAGCATTCAACATGTTTTATTCCTCTCTTTCCATCTCTCTCATTTTTCACGCTTAGAGCTTGCATCGAAAACCAGAACCCATGCAAGCATGCACTGTGCAAAAAGACATGCACGTTTGCATGCATCCACCTCCTTGCAACTTCAGCGTGGAAAAATATATGAGCACAGAAGCTTTCCTTTCTCCCTTCAATATTGATTACCACCCCCTGCATTTATACAGCAAATAGACACAGAGACAAGGCGTTCATGCAAGGAAATCTTCCTCCCCTGCTTTTCCTAAATATCATTTAACCTTCACTTTCTTTAACCTTCCCACACATACATGTACTCAAACATACGCAAAAAAACACACAAAGCATTTCCAAGACACCCAGCACGTCCACTCAGTGGGAGACTACATGAACAAAGAGGTCAGGATTCACCTTATAAGAGGAACTGGAGCCCTTGAGGGTTGAAACAGAAGAGAACTACAATATTTAAACTGAATGTGTAACATGTGTATGTGCACACACTTGAACACACACTCAAAATCACTCCTAAGTGAAGGATGACCTTAAGAATTGGGTTACGGCGGTGAAAGAGATAATTGAGGGGAAGAGCTCCTCAAATAATTTCTGATGTAAGGACCAGGAGAGTCACAGTCACAAACAATTACATTTGCAGAGTTTTCTCAAAGGCCTTGGGTCCACCTTTCTGATTTGATTTGTTTGGCCTCTCATTATGTAAGTTTAAGGTTTGAGGTTTTGAAAAAAAATGGGTTTATTATTATTTGGATCCAGCAATAGTTTACAAATAGTTGAAAACCACCAATGTGGACACCAGAGGTGGGGGGGAGCATCTGCCACTCTAAATAGGGAGAACTCTAATGCAATATTTAGAATGTTTGTGTTTATATGAGCTGTTATACTGTATCGCAGTATGTGTGAGAAATATTTTCACACTTCTATTTCTCACACACCTACCCACATGTCCATAACTCCATAAGGGAGTACATTTCTATGTATCAGTGGGTCCCTTGGTTGTCAGCACACATGTGACAGAATGCAGTAGTGTTTCTTTGTATAGTAACACACACAAACACACACACACACACACACACACACACACACACACACACACACACACACACAAACTAAAATTGCTGAAAGTTAGAACATTGTTTCAAATTGGTCGTTATTGCTGTGATTTATGTTAGGTTCAGTTCCATCATAGTGTTAATACTGTCAAAAACCGTTAGCTGATGTTGTTGTTCAATAGCTAGCTCAGAGATTATCAGCTAATGAAATAACTGATTTAGCAGGGTGGGTTAACACTTTTGCAAGGCAATGTATCAGTGTCACGTTCTCATTAGGGGCTGATCCCCCCTAAAGGTCTGATCCTAGGATCACCCCTGATGAACTACACAAATGCTATAACTTCCTCCTTGTATTATAAATTCTTTACATACATCACCGGCATTGTCAGCAACTCTTAGACTGCCAGAGAAAAAATGTCCTAGTACTGTCAATGGTTGTGTATGTAATTACAATACACCAAATGATGATGCATCCACAAAAGGAAGGATACATTTCACCTTTACTACAAAAAAATAGGGAGAATGTGAGACAAACCATCTTTGCTCTTCTTTTTTACAAGAAATTGAAAACTTTATAACATTTTACCTTCCGAGAATTATTGAAAAAGACATATTATGCTTTTCCGTTTTTTTTCTGTCATATCTACAATGTTATAATGTTGGATTTACATGTTTAACATTTTACATTTTTCAAATAATGAGGTTTAAAGTATTTTAGAAAAATCCTCACGAGTGTGTGTGTGTGTGTGTGTGTGTGTGATACTGTAAGTGTGTGTCTGAATAAAATAAGAGAGAGAAAGATGGAGAGAGAGGAGGACCTGCAATAAATTGTGTGTTCAAATTTCATAATATTCCACAATATGCTTAAATACTCTTAAAACTTGACCATTTCTGTAGCGAGTTTTAGATTATTAACAAGAAGGATGGGCGCCCAGATAGCTCAGTTGATGAATAGAGAGAGGTTTACGACTCAATGCAGCAGGCCTGGGTTTGACTCCGACCTGCATCCTTTTCCTGCTATCATTACCCCTCTCTCCACTTCCATGTCTTCAGCTGTCCTGTCAATTAAAGGCCTAAAATGCCCCAAAAATAATCTTTAAAAAAATAAAAAATGTCGATGCTTTGATTTTGGCAATGTTTTAACAATCAATAGTTGTTGTTAACATATAAGTACTGCTGTGACCCCTGTGCGTAATGCTGCATGATGACACTGCTGGCACTGCAGGAGGACTAATGACAGAAAAATAAGGAGAGAAAGAGACTTCAGGGACCAGGCCGATGAGTGGCTAATATGCCGATTTAAATTCCGTAAAGCTGCGCTCTTGGATCTACGTACTGAATTGGGTCCAGTAGTGAGGGCATCCCATCTCTGTCCCATTACAGGTCCTCGCCAATCTGGGGGAAGCCGGTTGTTTCCAGAGGTAAATGGCAGACAGCTAAGTGTTTTTTTCTTGTAAATATTAGGCCTATATATAATCTTCAACTTTATTATTAAGGCTTGTTTGGATACAATACATAGTTCTGTTAAATCTTATCATAATGGACTGGTATATCGAAGCTGTCCCTGAGTGCCATAATGCCGGCCGTTTTGGATGGTATTATTAATATACTGTAGTTAGTCTATAGATAGGGTTCCCTACACTGTGCGAGAAAAGGCTGAAATTATAATTCATTTTGTAGCAATTCTTGAACGTCTGAGAAGTTTTTTTTGCTTTTTCCCCGCCAGTCATCATGATTAGGTGTAACGAAATAACAACTGCCACACCATTAACATACTGATCAGCACTCATGAGGTGCTATGCATTGACTATTTATGATTAAAAATGGCCGTGTACAGGGCAGGATAAGAGGTTGATTCAAGTACGTACACTTGTGGGTAATCTGTAATTTATAAAGGAAACATTGTTTACAGATGTGCGGACACACGGTTTTTATAAATCAGAATTTTTTTTGGTGTATGCCATTTTTGGCTTTTGGGCATACGTAAACTTTTAGTAAGGATCCTACGCACAGTTTTATAAATGAGACCCCTGAACAGTTCAGATTTAGGTATGGGCTTTTTAAGCCCTTACATCCAACCAAGACCATCAATTACAGAGAGGTAGAAACAGGAACTGTTTCTCATAGATGTTCCCAAAAGTTGGTGTTTAACACATTATATAACTTGCAACTTTGTCTGGATTGCTACATTATGGAGGTACTGCACACGTTGATAAACTGCCAAGAACATGATTTGTCCTGTAGTGATGAGCACATCTGTATTTCCTTGTTTAAATGCATGTGGTTTAGTAACTTGTATTTGTTTACATGTCTTGTTCCATTTATGGTCTCAGAGTGTCTGAATGTAGTGTAAATTTTAAATGAATTTCAAGAAGATGTGCAAAAATAAAATGTGAATTCATGTGCTTTTTTAACCACTACCATTCTGCCAATATTGGGGGTTGACACATCGACGTAAACACATGGCGGCGCTAATTCTCCAGTCCAGTTCTATTAAACCATTGCAGAAAAAGAGGGTGGAACAAGATGACGTAATTAAAAGATCGCTTGTCAAACGTTAATGATGGAAAATAATGTAGAAAACATAATAGAAATATGGAATTTATGTTTGTTTCATGGATTACTTCAAAGAAGTTTACAGTCTCCTCATTGGTCCACACAGATTTCAAACGCTATTTATCATCTCTTCAGTTGATGGAAAGGGTCAGTGGATGTTTCAGTCACTTTCCTTGTGTACGTCACTATTTATTCAAAAAGTTGATATACCAACTTTTCCATCCCAATCAAGTGTAAAAAGATTTTTGGTACATTTTCTGCATTTCCACTCCAGTTTTTATTAATACATTTAAAATATGACTGAAAATGTGCATAAAAAAGGTGGAGGTAATCGCATTAAGCGATGTCCCTTTTCTACAGCTGTGTTGTATGGCAAGTCCCCCAAATACTGAAAAGGTGTGGGTATAGAAATTAGTCCATCTTAGGAAAATGCCTCTTTGCCGGCTTCATGCTGGACTTTGCACCATCAATTCATATGAAAATAGAGCTCAAACAGCAACATATCCTTTCTGTCAGAAACAGACAAGTGTAAGTGTAAGTGTGTATGGAAAATATGGCCTTATTTTAATAAAATCTAAACTCATGTGAGAGAGGCTACCAATCATCTTGACCTTGGTTACAGAAATCATACTAAGTGTTTCACACTTAAAGTATGAAGTGTGAATATAACCCTAAGCAAGTTCATTGCACAAACTGTAAAAATATGAATGCACAGTACTTACCACTTTGGGCTTGAAGGGCGGCTGTATCTCTCTGTTCGCAAGGCGTTCCCAGTCAATGCGTCTGAAGAAGGCATGTTCTCTGATGTCCCTCTCACCCTCTGGGCTGCAGCCCAGACGCTTGGATGGGTGTTTGGTCATCAGCTGTTAAAAGTAAGAAACAAAAAGGAGGACACAAATAACTAAATAATATAAATTAATTCAGGATAGCAGTCTTACGGTGTGGAATGCATGACTCGCTTAATTGTTTTTATTGGTTGTCACAACTTCAAAGAAAAAGTCAAAATCTTTTTTTCTTTCTTCAATTTCTTGAGTAAACGGGGAACACTTTCACTTAAAATCATGCAAAATTTAGCAGATCACAGAAAAAAATAATGAACATTAGCATTTCGATATATCTTTGTCAAAAGGGGTCGGTGTTAGTGCATCAGGAAAACCCTCACTTTGTTTTCTTCCACTTTTGTGTCATTTCACTGATGTATTCTGTCATGTGATTCCACTTTTTTCTAGGTCAGCAAGTGTCAGCTAAACAGATGAGTCTGATGGGCCCATCCATCTGTTTGTTCTACCTTTAGAGAACTGCTGCCTCTTCCCATGGCATCGCAGACAACATGAAGACACAGTTTACCCTTTATTTAAAAAAGCAATATAATAAAAAAGTACCCGTAGGAAACATAACCAACAATTAAATCTGTATTATGTACTATGTACAGGAGGAGCCCATTGGTTTTATTAAACATAATAATTCAATTAATGTTTTTGTTTGTTTGTCGTTTTTTTGAGAGCCTGTGCATTCTTGCTGACTGCACAAACACAACACAAGTTGGTCTGGAGGAGGTAACAAACAGGCCTAGTTTAAAATCATTAAAAAAGATTCCCACCCATAATGAAACAATTGCTGACTGGCTGCTTGTTTTTCTAAGTGTGTATATAGAATTTCACCAGCTTTTTACATAAAGGTTTTTTTTTGCATTAATACTCCCGCCTCAGTGCAATGATTTGTTCTTATTGAATTGCTAAGAAAGGGAATGTCGCCTTTGGGGATGGAAAGAGAGACTGTCTAATGACAAAATTATATATTCATGCATGCAACTCTGAAATGGAAAGGAAGCTTTGTTTGACTGAGCTAGTTGAAATGCTTGGTTTAAATGCTCTGGTAACTGGTACATGCATGCATATATACAGTAGACACACAAACACTCCAGACTGCAGCACCTCCAGTTAAATCACAAATCTGTAATGCACACCTTCACATGCAGCTTAGTCACTTTGGCAGTTCTCTTGAATTATATGACATCATGTTTAGCAATCATGCTCTGTGGGTTTTGTTTTGTTTATTCCCTCACAGAGGGGAGATGTTGTCACCAATGTTATGCTATAGTATAATACCACAGTCTCTGACAAAAAACGCTTTCAGTCTTATAGTAGTCTGACAAGAAAGGTTTCATCACTAACGTCACCAAGTTTTTTTTTGCTAAATTATTTGAAAAGAATAATTTGAGATTTTGGGAGACATACTTATTTACTTGCTTGGCAAGAGATAGAAGTTACAACTCTCATGTACATATATATTTCTGTAATTCATTGTGTTACTTTGTTGTGTTCATCCCATCTACTGTATCTGATTCCAATCTTTAAATTTAAATAAATTCCACTCTAATCAATTATATTTTTCAACTGAATTACATTTTTACCTATTAAACCATGAGTAAACAGCCCAGCATATCTTTCACTGTCAGATTGAAAGAATTTGTATTGTTATGTAGCATGTGCATACAGTACGGAAAGAAAAGTATGCATTTACAGATACATCATTGCACTGCCAGATTTTATACATTTTAACTTTATGTAGAAAAATATAATTTAAGAGAGACATTATTAAATATCTACTTGCAGGATTTTTGCAAGCCAGTTTTCCTGCAGCAAGCCCCTTTGACATACAGGCCGCGGGCTGGGCCACATCTGAACTAACAGAGTGCATCCAGCTGGCAGAGTACATCAGACAGCTGTTGATGAGGAAGAAAAAGTCATTTGCAGCTTTCTGTCTATTCACACGACTGTCACTGACAGTGAGTGTCCTGCTGCAAACACGAGGCTGTCACCATTAAAATGACACACACATTACGAATAAAAATGTCCTGGAAACTGACTGACTGTTGGCCTGCCACCATGTCAATCAAACGCTCACGCTTTTGCATTATTTTTACTTGACCAACTGAAATACTTTACATAAATGTGATAGATGATGGTCTCCTAAAAAAAGAAATGTGTTGACATTTCATGCAGAGCATTTGATTATTCTGTCTGCAAACTGTTAGCACTCAGATCTCACACAAAAGGTTTAAGTTGCATATGTTAAAAAAAACTGTACATAACTGCGAAGTTACCCTGCTGTTTTTGCTGAAAACATTCAAATGTTACAGACAAAGGGAAAAAGAGAATGATGAAGTGAAAGAAAAAAAACAGATGGGGTCTCTCAGTCAGCAGGGATTCTGGCCAGTTAAACTGTGTGATTCAGTAAATTAAGGCTTTCAAAACACACACACACCATCACCCTGTAGAATCCAATCAGTTTGCTGTAGTCTGAGAGAACTGGGAGAACTAATGAGGAAAAACATCACAGACAAACCACACTGGGCTTAAATTTGACCCTTTCTGTTGACAATACAACAGCAAAATTACTTTCTTGATGCTTTTGCTACAAGCTCCAGAGATTCTTTCAAAATTAGTCAAGTGCAAAATCTTCTCAGATATTTACCTCAACGTCACAACTTATACTCAAAACACAATTTTTATGTATATCTGTCTCATTCTGTTTCTCATCCAGTATTCATAATGAACTACAACAGCATTATAATAGGTGACCTTTAGGTAGCATCCCATTGCTTAGATGAATGTGTATCTGTGACCTATTTAAAATCTGATGAAATGTACAGTATACACAGGCTCGCTAAAAATGTATGAACAGTTGAAGAATAAAACTCCACAGTACTTATGTTTGCATACAAGAAATATACTGTATATTTTGTGTCCTATTCATTGAGTTACTACTACTGAGTTAGTTGCGCTGTATCAGCGCTTTTTCCCCTCTTTATCTCCCCTTAACTACCTTGTCTTGTTTTTCCTTTCTCTCTTGTTTGTTTTTCAGGCAGCTGGAAAGCACTATTATATATCCATTAAGAGGAAGTGCTGCAGCCATGCCAAAACAAGGGTTGAGACAGGGACTTGGGCCGGACGTCCGCACCTCTGTGAAGTACTGAAGTGGGAGACTACATGGAGATTTCATGGAGTTTCAGTAAATCCGTTATGTAACTGTCCTAAAAAAAATCTAAAAAAAAAAGGGTATGTTAATGTTTTCCAGGGTTCCTTCCTCTTTCATTTGCTTTAAAAACATTATGCTGCTTCCATAAAATGCTTGACTTGCACTGAGCCATTGTACTGGTCAGTCCCCTCTATCTCTGGAGATCCAGCGGCCCATGGCAGTGGAAACTACATCTCATAATCATAGTGGAACAGTTTAATGTAATGAAAAATATAATAGGAATAAATACTTGATATGATTGTTAAACTTCCTCAAATGGGGTTCCCTTTTGACTGTCTACACTTTGCATTTAGCCAGTAGACAGTTATTGTTTTTAGTCCAGTTTTCAGTTTAGAATTATAAGTTATAATAACTACTGCATTAGTGTATAAATATATATACAGTAGGTTTTATATGTTAAAGACCATTTACTGCAATGCACCCTAGAGGTCGATTGCTGTAACAAATGACACATTGTGGTCAATCTGTTTTTTTCACAACCCAGGGGACCTATGGAGATGATACTTGGAATTTCAACAGTAAAAATGCACGTACTTCTACAAAATTGACGATTTGACCCTTTGCTTGACCCTTTGGAACAACAAGCTTTGAAAAATGGCCACCTAGCATTTGCATTAAGCTTTAAAAACACTTAACAGACAGTCGAGCTTGTGACAAGTATGTTGAATGACCTGACCGTTTTTTCTTCAACTGTTTTAATAATGCAAATGTCACAGACACCAGAACTGAGTGGGACAATGACAGGGATTTTGTAGATGAGGTCCCACAAAGAATTTTTTTTAAAAAGCTTACACTTTATTCTTACAGCAAATGGAGCTAGACTTTGTGTTACATGTAACTCCAAAAGGTTAAAAAAGTTTTTAGTTTTGATCTAGCAGGAAGAGTAAATAAAGTTTATTTTACATTTAGAAAGTCAAGTTTATTAATATAGTACTTATCACAGACAGAGCCACAAGCTTGTAGCCTTCTCACAATAAGAATGATGTTGGCTTCAGTGAGGAGTGTGAAAGACACAGTTCTTAAAATGCTGCTTTTCCCACATCAGTTGAAAATCTGTATTTTAAGATTTGTGTCTTTCAAAGGGGAAGGTTTCATATATTTCAGTTTAAGTGCATTTATTGGAATGTGTAGAAGAGAAAAGACTGCCCCACTGACTGTAAGTATAATGTTTATGAATACCAAATAGACTCACCTATCATTATGTTTATGGATTTTGCTTAACAACAAAAAGTGGGTTTAAAACAGCAAATGATTGATTTTTATTTTGAGATGTTTTAATTGAGGGCAAAGAATGTCCACTTACCCCTTTGCAGATGGAGACAGCTTCTTTGGACATGGACTTAGGGTAGGACACGTTGTGCTCCATAATGGACTGGAACAACTCATCTTCATCCTCACCATCAAATGGAGGCTGGAGTGGAAGGAGATAATATAGTTATTGGTGTTTCATCCATTATCACACGGTGGATAGATATATTTTTGCTGTTCTCTTGACAACCATTTTACTACTCAAAGTAAAGTGTCACCATGTTGACCACAGTGATTCAGCAGTTTTAGTTTTTGTCATTTGTGTCCTCTCTATTTAACAGGTAAATTGACCAAATTTTGTGAGAAAACAAAATATACATCCTCAATGAATAAACATATAGAGGGCAGGAAATAAGGACACACATTTGACTAAACAGGGAGCCAAGATGGAGAATAAGGGGGAAAAGAAAGAAAAAGATGGTGTGAAGACACTAAATCTCAAAGACACTGAAGAAATACAAAATCAAGAAACAGAGTTTTTGCAAAAATGTTTCACAGGAAGACCTTGCAGAGCAAATGGAGTGGATGACCCAGCTTTTCCCCTGCTCACTGGGTGGTTATCATCAGTTACCATAATGTGGGTGTTTTGACAGTCCATAAAATGAATTATTCGTCATTTCCACTCCACTGGCCCCTTTCCGTCATGCCCTCTTTACCTGATTTCACACAAGGCAGGGAAGAACAGAGGAAGGGAACATCTAAAAACCTTTGTTAATTGTTAAAGAGCTCTAACTTGAATTCATTTGGCAATGAAAAACATACCCATCTGCATGTTTTGCTTTCCTGTGGAGGAGCTTGATTTTGCATGTACATGCACTTTGTTTTTGACCTTTTGGAATGGAAATGACTTAAACAATATATAAGTCATAAATGTCTTAATATATCTATCCATCATTTAGTGTTGATTCTTGGATACTTGTTTTAATAAATCCTGTAAAAACCATCTAATGGGGGAGATTTTTCTACTTTATCAATGTTTGATAAAGAGGACATGTTTATTTTTTATCTTAAAGCAATTTACATTATTACACCTAGGTGGTGAGTAATGACAAAATATTCAGCTATGGCTGCACCTTTCACAAAGTGGTGATCACACTTTTTATCTCTGACATGGCCTGATTCCACTGTAACTTCCACTAGAATGGGATTTTAAGTTGATGCTGAAACCTCTGCATTAAGCACAGATCGCATAGTCACTATAAATAACAAATGCTAACTAATCCGTGAAGAGGTCACATTGATCCAATGTAACCACCACATAGATTCATAGATTATTTAGATTCAAGCTAATGTTACGCTAGTTAAACGTACCTAAAAGTAACAGTGAAATAGTGAGCTTCTCAAACGGGTTAGTGGTAACATACAGTATGTAAATAAGTAACAAGTGTAGTGAAGTGAAAATTAAATGGCCTTAATTTGTGCACAAATGCAGACACTTAAGGGCCTGAAGAACACAAAAAGATTCTGACTGGCAGTTACTCTGGCTACAACACATGTCAAGCTTGGTGTTCTTCCTCAGGAGGTATTCTATAACAATATTCATACTACGTCCTCCCTGTCTTGACTTGAAATACCTGTATCTGATTTTAAAAGAAGCTCTTCTTTACCAGCCAACACATTATTGATATGTTCACTTCAGTAAGTGAGAATATTGTTCAGAATATCGACCCATGACCATTGGCAGCACACCATACTGAATCCAGGAATAATTCAGCTGTGTTTAGTTCCTGTGTTGCAACGGCAGTTAGAGAGCTTAGGGACCATCTACAAACTACAACACAGAAGAGAGATACAACAAAAATATGTATGCTATCAATTTAATGATTAAATAAGGTAGTGTCTCCAAACTTACCTTAGTTATAAATTGTCTCCTGCTAGTTTTACTACAGCACTTTTTTTTTAAATAAGCATAATCTTTTTTTGAAAATATGTTTGTATCTCTTTTTTGTGTTGTAGTTTGTAGATGGTGCCTAAGCACTCCTTGCAGTCTCAACACTGGAACTAATCACAGCTGAATAAGCACAATTTCCATGCCTTTCTGTCACATCTACAGCAGTCAGATTCGCTGTGTTCCTCGAAAGGAATCACTTCACATGGGTAGGTACTTTTAATGACATTTTGATCATGTTAAGAGGCTAAAAACACGTTTAAAACTTGCCTTTTTACCTACATGTTGAAACTGACCAAAATTGATGCAGCAGAACTAGAGTTTTCTTTTTCTTTTTTACTCCCAACATTCCTTTTCCTTTCCATTCTTTTTCCTTCCACATTGGTGCCTACGTTACCCCCAATGCAACTTGACTGCCTACAGTTCAGTCTCGTAGTGGCAGCCTGAACAGCCTCAAGCCTGTATGTCAAGCATAGATGAGGGGCGGGCAGAGGTCTGGTAAGCTTCCAGTCTATGTAGCACAGGCAGTGTGAGCAAAACTGTTTTGACCTGTAAGCTCTGCTGACTACATTGAAAGAGGGCGAAAGGTTATACAAAATAGGATATGGCCTATGACTGGAGGGGACATGGAGGCATGTACTGTATATAGTTCAATGCTTACTATCAGTGGTGCAGGGAAGGTCTTTAGACAGCACCACCTGAGTATGTTTAGGCCTATGTCAAGCCTTGCTGCTCAGGGGTACTTGAATGTGGAAATAATTTGGGTGTGAGCAGTCTGAGCAACCTTGTGTCTGTGTAAAGTTGTCGGAATAATCTGCAGCAGGCAATTACCTAAGAAGTAATATGTACACCACTCACCTGTCCTGCCAGCATTTCGTAAAGCAGAACTCCATATGCCCACCAGTCTACAGAGCGTCCATATGGCTGATATGCAATGATCTGTAGAGGAAAGAAAAGAAAAAGCTCAGAAGTTCAGCTTTAGTCAAACAACCTGTCTGAATCATGTCAAAGATGTTTGAAATTCATTACACAACATCTCAGTACTTTACTGAGTCTACAAAAACATTAATCTGTTTACAAATGAGGGACTAGAAAATATGCTGCATGTGAATGATGCAGTGCATACTTAAAACGTACAGAACATGAATGCAATATTTCTTCTTTAAGCTCAGGACCCAAACACAGGCATTCATCTCATTGTGACTTGTCATCCAGGTTCACTCAGACCGTGATGCATTATTTAAACTACTTTACGGAAAAAAGCAAAAGGATGTTACCACTTATACCGCTTTCATATTCATGCACTAATCCACTAAACTAGAATCCAACATGCATGTGATCACTTTGGATCTGGAGGTTATATGCAGCTAGTCACATGTCCTATACATATTTATGTACACTATTCATCCACTACAAGTTTCATTACTTATACTATATTCTGTTACTTCTGTCTGCACTGAAAGTACATATGATTAGACTGCAAACATATAACAGATTATTTAATCCCAATGTATACACTCCTTCTGGGTAATGTAATTTAGTCTTATTAAATCCAGCACACAATAAATCTCCCACATATTATAACCTTCATCTTGATCTTCAGATCACATGTGAACATGACTCTTCTTCTGTAAATCCATGACAGAACAATTTCAGATAGCCTCAGCAATATACTCTATGGGCCTCTTCCCAGCATGGTTGCATATCTTTGCATGCATGCTGCCATTGCCTGTCTCATTTTAATGAAAATCTAAATTAAATCAAAAGAAAAATCAAAAGAAAAAATACTCAATGCAACATTAAACGTTTTTCACAAATTGTGTTTTTTAAAATGTCCTTGATAAATTGTCAAATAGTAAAGCAGAATTAATTATTTATACAAATATTTAAGCCAACTGGGCCCTAAAATGCTACACACTTAAGCATATCAAGTTTGACACCAGCCTTGAAAATCCTGTTTAATGCATCTCACAGATCACAGCTCTTCATACAGTGGTTTGATCCAGCAAAGAATATGTATAAAGCAAGGGTGCAACCACAGCTGTGACTAGGCACAAATGCTGGACAGCACCTGAATTCCATCAATTTAAAATCACCTGCAACAATTACTTTTGCCATGGTTGAGCAAAGAAGATAAGAAGCTCAACATTTCTGACTAAAAGAGAGCATTTGGTGTGTAGGAAGGGAGCAGATAACAAAACACAGAGTTGCTGTATATCATTTCACTAGATATGAGCACCTAGTATAATGTTTCTGCAGCTGAAAAAAACAGTTGACTTTTTTTTCATAAAAGTAAGCTGAATACTGAAATGACAACAGTGAAGCCATTGTGAACACTACTCTTACTGGCACGTGTTGCGCATGTGAAAGGGCTACATTTTGTTTTGTTTCAGTCCTTTTGTCAAAATTTTCTGAAAATGACAACACTAACTCTTCCCTCAGCTCGTGAATTTTACTTCATATAAAACATGGTTATTGATCTGGGTTATATGGTTTTAAGGGTATAAATTATTATTATTATACTTATCCAAAAACCCTGTCTTTCAACAACCTTTTGCACTTGCTAATAAAGTTAAGCTACCACTGCAAACTAATATCTAATGAGGAAGGTATATTACAGGAGACAAATTTATACAAATACTTTATTACTTTACTTAAGTACATTTTTCACGTATCTGTACTTTACTTTAAGGTCCCATGTCATGAAAATATTACTTTATGAGTTTTTTAACATTAACATGAGTTCCCCCAGGCTGCCTATGGTCCCCCAGTGGCTTGAAATGAAAACAGGTGTAAAATGAGCCCTGGGTATCCTGCTCTGCCTTTGAGAAAATTAAAGCTCAGATGGGCTGATCTGGAATCTTGCTCCTAATGATGTCATAAGGAGCAACCCAAACCAAACCTGCTGGCGGCACCCTGACTGCTGCTGCTGCTGCGGGGGAGATAAGAGCTCAGCTGGTCTGAGGCTTTACAAATGGTTTACACTATAGCCTGATTGTTATTTCCTGAATGTCCGTCTCTTTACATGGAGGAAAGACCAGAGTTTAGTTTTTTTGTTTATTTTTCATTCATATATATATATATATATATATATATATATATATATATATATATACACACACACACACATACATGGATATCCTATGAATTAAGCCTCTCGCAACTATGACATTTTCTCTGGTGAAAGAAAGATTTCCACTGAGTTTCTCAGACATTGGTCAAGGTAAATGCTTTTACCCTTTGACCCTCTCAAAAGACACACATTCTGTTACACTGTTCACACTTCACACACACATCCAATCATTTCTTTGGAGCTTTATTTGCCATATAACAGCAGTTGGTGCAACCATGTGCATATGTGCAATTCAGGCTCATATAAAACACACAAGCACATATGCTAAAACCAGGCAACAGACATACAGGACAATATGGTGACACACACACAGACACAAACATCTTTAGGTGTGTACCAGCATAGGGTGCAGCAATACGGCCTTTGCTGAGTAACGTCAGACCTCTGCTGCACACATGCTAGGACATGGGACACTCCTCCTACTTAGTAACACACACACACACACGGCCAACATAC
>NC_045734.1:19207306-19214551 GCF_008692095.1 Etheostoma spectabile | reverse complement strand
TATATGAATAAACAAAAACTTGCATGCAGATACACACAAACGTAAGAAGCATTCACACACAGTACAGTTGATCAGTGTGAAATCAGATGCGTCCTGTATCGCTCTATGACCTTCGCTGCTTATAAACACCTGTCCTCTGCCTTGCCCATAGGAGTCCACATATGCACACAATTACACACTCAGACGGACAAACACACCAGCTCTGCACTCTACTGTCATAAAGCTGTCCTGAGGGTTGATGGGAGCAAGCTGAACAGCCAGTACATCCACGTGTTTATCCTCATACACAAAGGCAAGCATGTGCCCAACCTTACTGTATGTGCACATACACTAACGTGTCTTTGAATGTCACTGTGGCAATAAGAGTTAAAGAAACAGAAATATTATATATGGCACACATTTATTTATCACAAGGTTTGTGATGTGATCAGTTCTTCTACCATACATCACATTTTGCTCTTTTTATTTTCTCTTGTATTTTTAGTTAAACATTAAGCTAGATAAAAATATCTACAAAATAAAAATACACTATATAGACATAATAAAACATTTGTGTAATTTACTGTTTTTAACAGACACTCATGCAGGCAGTCGCTGACAGCCTAATGGAGGAACTATGGAAACAGTTGGAAGCATTGAAGAAAATGCTATACAGGTACATTTACATAGAATGAAATATTAAATGAAATGTTTGTATCATAAATATGATCAATATCTGTGTAATCTTGTATTTGTTTATCAATAAAATTGCTAAAATTATAGTTTCTGTGTTGTTGAATTTTTGAGTGTTTTTTTGCAAAGTTTCTATCACTACCTATTATATTATTTCAATTACGTAAAAAAGACCACAAGGCCAGGCTGAGAGTCACTGAGATGCAGGAAGAACAGCAGAGGAAGCAGGTGCAGCAAATGTTGCAGCAGTACACAAGTTAAGTAACTTTACTCACAACATGAACAATAAGCTGAGGTATAATTTAATATGTGGAATCCAAAGAGAAGCATGTGATAAAATATAAAAGGTTGATTTCTCGCTTTTTTGAAATGGACATAAAGTTGATTCCTTACTCTTCTTCTTCCATATTTGCGGCAACCTGTTTATGTACAGTAGTTAGAATTCTGAATGCTATCTATCAATCATTTTCATGTGTTTACTCTAATCATCTCAATTTTATCCTCACTGAAGAAGAACTGGAGGCCAGACTGAACGCCAGTGATTTGGAGGGCAAAAGCAAATGCATGGAACCACTGCAGAAGGAAAGGAAAGGTAATACAACAAACAAGTCAATTATTAATGACCAGCAAAGTAGATTTCCTCCTCATCCCAGCTGATCTAATCTTATCACATGATTTATCTTTGACTGAATGGTTGAAGTCATTCAGTATTTATTCCCTCATTTTTAACAAATAGAGTTGAAGGCCAGACTGACAGAACTCGGAAATAAGCTCGGAGAGGTAGACAAAGGAGTGAAGGGACTGAAGGTGGGGTAAATTAACTACATTCATACTGCATGATTATGTATATGCATAATATATTGAATAAAAGGTAGGACTTTTTTTTTATGGAATTATCAGTGACTAAATATTTAAACTTCCAGATCCAGAAGCCAGCCTGAATGCCACTGACAGAAACAATGGTGGCATACTTACAGATGGAAATGAAAGGTACATAAACACATGTAGAGTTTGTTGTATTACTGTGATCACATTGTTCAGAGTGATCAGAGACCAACAGGCAAAAGAATGCCGATCAAAAATTGAGACAACAATGCTTAAATTTCCTCTCACAACCTATGCCATCTCTCTGCTACTTATTCCATCATGCTAACCTACAGTTTGGTTTGAATCTGGTTATAATTTGTTGCTTTCTATCATTCTACTTTTTTATTTTTATTTTTTTTATATTCTACTCATTCTAATCTTTTTTCTCATCCTTAATAAGTAGAACTGGAGGCTAGACTGAATGCCAATGATTTGGATGGCACAGGAGTGGAACAACTACAGAACGACAGTAAAGGTAACACAACAAACAGGTAAATTATTAATACAGAATAAGGTAGATTTCTTCTCCCCTCACATAATCTAATTTGACTTCATGACTTATTTTTGACTGGATGGAGAATCATGCATTATTAATTTGCTTTTTATTTTTTGAACATCAGACTGCAGAGCTGGGGAATACGTTTTGAGAGTTGGACACAGATGTGAAGGCACTGTAGACTGCTGACCAAGAACAATATATTTCTTCTTTTTTGTGCATGGGTATGTCCAATAATATACAACCATATATACAAGATATTGTTTAAGAGATTTTTTGCCTTTTGAGCGGTATGATTAGAACATTGAGTAAAAAATTATTTGATTTTATTCCTCTATTTATTAACCATTAATGAAGGTCAGACTGAACACCACTGGTGTTGAGGCAGGGAACCAAACAAACCTGATGGCACAATAACAGGTGGAAATCAACTGTAACACTTGTAGAGATTAATGTATTTGTGCACTGACAATGTGAGTAAATACAAATAAATACTGAGTAAACTATCCCAAAATAAAAAATAAAAATTCAAAATATTCTTGACATAGGTTTTGAAATCCAAATTTACTACCCTCATTTTAACTTTCAGAGTTTGAGTCCAGACTAGAGTCCAGTGAGAGTATAGAGAAGGAGCGAGCTGCCCGGCTTGGACACACAAAGATGGAGGTGGAGGCGCTGAAGACTGGGGTAAAGCAAAAAGGCTCAATACCTATATGGGTATAAGATATTTATACTGTATGTAGACTGAGGGATTACGAACTGGGGCCCCTGATGGAAATGTCTATAAATCTTTCATGATGGTACAGCGAAAGTAGCAGTAGTTAGTGGTTTGTTATTGTTGTTTTTCTGAAAAGGGATTAACATACCAGTTACCACTTGGATTGGGTTTAAACTATACTACGTAATGCAATACATGAATGAAAAAAAACATGATGCAATTTTGAAATAAATCAACTTACCCAAATAGTAAAATGCCATTATGTCCCCATGATATTCATAACAAGTGACAAACTTGTGGTATAGGTTAATCAAGACTTTCCTCCATCTCATCTTGTTATATCATCTAATTTCACCATTAATTGTACTGGATTTGTTTTCAATATTCCAAAATCCCTTCCCTTGAACAAAAGGGTTGGATTCCAGGTTATCAGCCAGTGAAAGTCTGACTGGAGAGCTGAATATCAACCTTGACATGCATTGAGACAAACCCTGCACCTCAAGACAGCTGATCAAGGTAGGCATTTGGTGTTGAAATTACATTTGATGGTGAACGACTAATTGGATCATTAGGGTGATTGAAACACTATGTACCATCTAATCACTTCTCTGATTTTATTAACGATATAAAAGCTGATTTAATGCATTTTTTAATTATATCTTCCACTATATAGCTACAGGCCAGATGGGAAGCCACTGAAAAAGAAAGAAATACGTACAGCTACAAGCTTTTATTTAAACACCCATTTACTGCAACAGGTAGTGTACTGTGAATCAATAGTGTATGTTTTCTACTCCCTAGTTCATACTGTTTCTATCTCTGCCACTACTCCCACAGAGTTGGACAGTAGGCCGAATGCTGCTGAGATTCTGGGCTGGAACAAGTATAAACACAAGTATGAAAAAAAAAAACAGGTTGATGGAGGCGCTTAAAACAGCTGATCAGGGAATGAAACTATATCCCCAGTCACTGATAATGGCTAATGGGGTAGTGCTGCTACTTCAGAAAGGAGACAAGGTTGACATGCATGTAGAAGCCAGGTCCTGGATCTGGGCAGACAGCCATTGCAACCTCTGAACCTTTACTGGTATTCTGCTGTACAGTATGCCTAGTGATGGGTCCAAATCCAGTCTGTAACTTAACATGTGCAATCTGAATTAAATTCTTTGCAGACAATCGTTAAAATAAAGCATAGACATAGATAATTTGTTTCTGTATCATTTGTAGTGCAAATAACATTACAGCATGCTCTTTTCCTAAACAGATCCCAGTTATTTGCAGCTAATTTATTTATGGTCACTTTAGACATAACAATTCACATCCAATCTGTAATCTATAATGTATCAACTTTGATTTAAAAAAAAAACTCAAATTAATCAACTCAAAGCTTCTGTTCTGATGCGTTTCCACTAACATTGTAACTTGTATGATTAACTCACTACATTCTGCAAGACAATTGTGTCATAAACCCCAAAAAATACATCACAGCATAAATAAAATAAATTATGATTTAAAAAAGCAGTCAAGCAGCAGTGTTTCATCAATACTTTGCTTGACCCCTACAAAATGTGAATGTGCTTTGTAGTAAATAGCAACACAAATTATCTTAGCTTGGTCATTATAGCAAGCAGGGAACAGATCAAGACAGCAAGACAAAAATAGACTTATTTATGTTCCCAAAATTAAATAACATCTATAGATTCCAGAAAACATTAAAATAGTACTTATTTACTTTTACTTCCTCGTGTTATTGTTACACATTCTGTCACAATCAGTTTTTTGCTCAGCCGTCACTACTTGCTGTTGAGAAAGTCAGTGAGGGTGCGGCAAAAAGAATGAAAAATAGAAAGGAAAAAACCGAGGACAATAACAGTTCAGCATAAAGTGACTGGTTAGATCAGTTTCAGGCCATAGTGCACAGCGCTGTGCTAATGTGACGCTGCTGTGACTCGCTGCCCTTGCCACCCATTGCCTGTCTACACCAACACCAGGGGACATTTACAGTTTCAGGCATAATGACCTTCATGCTCTCAAACAGCATGTTGAGTCCAGATCTTCAGTTTTCCACTTATTTGTTATATATACAAATGTGTTAGCTTATGCTGTTTGCATGAAGCTGATAAATACATAAAATGCTCTTTGCTTCTGGTCGCTGTTCCTTCCTTCCTGGTCACGAGTGTGGAAAAAGACAAGCATGACCTGTGCCTGACATTCCCTGCTCTTATCCTGTTATATTTTTTACTTCAATGTATGAAAGCCTCTGGCAAGAGCTGCTCTGACTTACTGCAGTACAAATGTGTGTGTGTGTGTGTGTGTGTGTGTGTGTGTGTGTGTGTGTGTGTGTGTGTGTGTGTGTGTGTCACTGTGTGTACGTGTACATTAACTTAATATTTCCCTGATTATGAATATACGTATTTGCTCTATAATATCTTGTTGAGTCAAACCGTCTGTGTTTGTGTGTGAATTTGTGCGTGTGCATTGCTGCAGATACTTCTCTCCTATCAGGCCTAATGCTACATGACAGTTGTAGATCAGTCTGCTGGCTATTCAAGGCTACTCTCCCCACCACAAACACAACACACATTTTATAATAACCATTAATTAATGGTAAATTGATAGTTAATTAATCCTTAGTTAATTGTCATTTAACTGACTTAATAAATTGCTGGGGCATTGCTGTAAATTAACAGTTTATTGACACACATATCCCGCATAAATTGTATTAGGTATCGGGTAATGATTAAAAAACGTTTGTAAAGCTTTATGAAACCATTTTCAAAACATCTATAAACATTACATCAATGAATGGACCAGATATTAACACAGTTATGGGTTACTAGTTGGTTTGTAAACAGTCTATAAACAGTGTCTGGATGACTATATGACTATAATACCTTGTTAAATAGTTAATAAATACTTTGTCAACCATCTTTAAACATTATCTGGATGGCTATTGTAAAATTTTATGTTTATGTATACACATATATGTACACACACCTTTATTTATTCAGGGAAGGTTCACTAAGAGGCAACCTCTCTTTTGCAGGAATGCTCTGATTACATTCACGCAGTTACACATTCATACCTGGAAGCTGCCCAGTACAACCACAGTCTAAATGTGTTCGTATATATGTGTGTGTGTTTGTATATGTGTGTGTGTGTGTGTATATATTTACATATGTATATTTGTATGTTGTAAATCTATATGTATGTAATTATAGATGGTTTACAAAGTATTTATTAACTATTTAACCAGGTATTATAGTAATTTACAGACTTTATAATAACCATCCAGACACTGTTTATAGACGGTTTAAAAATGGTTTCTTGAAGGTTTACAAAAATGTTTTAATCATTAATTTGTGTAACAATAAACTGTTAATTTCCTGCACTAATAATAAGTAAACATTATTCATTATATTTTAATTGTTTGTTTACAGTCGAATGAAAATTAACTAAAGATTCATTAACTAGCATTTTACCATCTATTAATGATGGTTATTATAAAGTGTTACCGTAAACTGCCATTCAAAGAGTTTTTTTTGGCTGCCAAATATTTTTTCAACTCTCCCTGACTCCAAATACAACTAAAGTGCTCATGTCAGACTACTACTAGATCTGATCTGAAAAAAAAATGGTTTCAGTGCTCAGTAAGTGGTAAAGAATGTAAAATTGGAGCTGCCAGTGCAAAAGCTTGTTGCCAGAGGTGGTGACTCAGGGTTGAATTCTTAGTTCTCAAATTTTGTGAGATAAGGATCAGATGCAATCATTATTCAGCAAAGAAATACTGCTGAACTACATCTCTGCATCTTAAAAAAATCTGAATTGTGTGCATGGCCTGAAGAAACATAATTGGGTCTGATTATAAATGAGAATTATATAATTTAAAGTTAGGAGACAACTTGTATAAATCTGTATTATAAAGTTTTACAATAAAGTTGTTCTGCATACTACAAGTGTTGCTGGAGTTTTACAACTACAGACTTTTTCCCTTCTCCATGCAACTGGAAGTAGGTGAAGCTGTGCCAGAAATCCCCACTCTGCATCTACAGCCCTGTATCATACCAGATAAACACTTTGAGGAGGTACACCAGCTCAGCAACAACATAATAAGCAAGTTAAAAGCGCCCAACCAGCAGAGGAGTGAACAGGGAAGTGGACACCCATGTCTCCTAATGCCACACTTAGCGGGGACCAACTTGGGCTCAGAGGGAAATGGTCCATGTCGGACAGCTAAACATTTTCAAATGCTCTCCTGAAGTGCTGCACATCCTTAGGCCACTCTTTTTATTTGAAGACCTGCTTTCTTTGATTCACTGTCTGGCTACTCTTGTCCCATTCTGCTCTTTTCGTCACAGTTAATACTTTGTCTTGTCTTTGTATTCCTTTGTCTTGTTTCTCTTTCTTTCTCTTCCTCACTATCTCTCTGTGTGACTGGCTATATAGGTCAGAGTAAACTGTGTGTGTGTGTGTGTGTGTGTGTGTGTGTGTG
>NC_045734.1:19206613-19207296 GCF_008692095.1 Etheostoma spectabile | reverse complement strand
TGTGTGTGTGTGTGTGTGTGTGTGTGTGTGTGTTTGTGTTACTATACAAAGAAACACTACTGCATTCTGTCACATGAGTGCTGACAACCAGAGGACCCACCGGTACACAGAAATGTACTCCCTCATGGAGTTATGGACATGTGGGTAGGTGTGTGAGAAATAGAAGTGTAAAAATACTTCTCACATACACTGTGATACAAACATAAACAAACCCACAGATAAAGTTTTATTTCAGTGATCTTACTATAACATCTCATATTAACACAAACATTCAATATGTTGCATTACTGTTCTCCTTATTTAGATTATATTCCTTCATCTTGTCAATGTAGCATTTGGTCTATCTTTTTGGACCAAATGCCTTTGAGAAAACTCTGCAAATGTAGTTGTTCATGACTGATAAGAAATCTCTACTTGTCCTTATGTCAGACATGATTTAAGTAGCACTTCCCCTTGATTATCTCTGAAAATGTCACCACTGTAACCCAGTTCTTAAGGTCATCCTCCACTTACAGTGGGGCTCGAAAGTTTGGGCACGCCAGGTAAAAGTTTGTATATGCATAAAAAAGCCAAGAAAAGATGGAAAAATCGCCAAAAGGCCTTCAAATGACAAATTAGACATTTGTATAATATGTCCCAAAAAGTTAGATTTTATTTCCATCATTTACACTTTCAAAATAACA
>NC_045734.1:19206094-19206603 GCF_008692095.1 Etheostoma spectabile | reverse complement strand
AAAATGGTGTTTGCAAAAGTTTGGGCACCCTGCAGAGTTTCTAGCATGCATCATCCATGCATCATGGACTGTTCTCAATCATCGTCTGGAAAGACCAGGTGATGTCAATCTTAAGGTTTTAAATGCCCAGACTCATCTGACCTTGCCCCAATAACCAGCACCATGGGCTCTTCTAAGCAGTTTTTTAGAAAACTGAAACTGAAAATAGCTGACGCTCACAAAGCAGGAGAAGGCTAAAAGAAGATCGCAAAGCGTTTTTAGATGCCAATATCCTCTGTTTCGAATGTAATTAAGAAATGACAGTCATCAGGAACAGTGGAAGTTAAAGCAAGATCTGGAAGACCAAGAAAAATATCAGACCGAACAGCTCGCAGGATTATGAGAGAAGCACGATCTGCACGATCCATCCAGAAAGACCTGGCAGACACTGGAGTTGTGATACACCCTTCCACTATAAAGAGATACTTGTACAAAGGTGGTCTTCATGGAAGAGTCATCAGAAGAAAACC
>NC_045734.1:19205362-19206084 GCF_008692095.1 Etheostoma spectabile | reverse complement strand
CCTCACCACAAAAATCAGCGTTTGAAGTTTGCAAGTTAACATGTTAACATATAGACAAGCCTGATGCATTGTGGAAACACGTTCTGTGGACCAATGAGGTTAAAATAGAACTTTTTGGCCGGAATGAGCAAAGGTACGTTTGGAGAAGAAAGGGTTCAGAATTTAATGAAAAGAACCTCTGTCCAACTGTTAAGCATGGGGGGGATCAATCATGCTTTGGGGTTGTATTGCAGCCAGTGGCACAGGGAACAATTACGAGTAGAAAAAAAATGGATTCAATAAGCAAATTTTGGACGCTAACCCCCTAACCCTAACCCCCTAACCCCCCCAACCCTAACCCTAACCCTAACTCTAACCCTAACCCAACCCCCTAACCCCCCCCCCCCCAACCCTAACCCTTAAAAGCTGACGTTAAAGAAGATGACTTCTACAAATGGATTATGACCAAACACACCTCAAAATCCACGGTGGATTACATCAAGAGGCGTAAACTGAAGGTTTTGAGTCATGGAAGACAGCTGAAAAAATCTCAAAGAACTGGAAGACTTTTGTAAGGACAAATGGGCAAAAATACCTCAAACAAGAATTGTAAGACTCTTGGCTGACTACAAGAAGCGTTTACAAGCTGTGATACTTGCTAAAGGGGGCAGTACAAGGTATTAACCCTGCAGGGTACCCAAACTTTTACAGATGCCAATTTTTTGTTTTCTGTTATTTTGAAA
>NC_045734.1:19195207-19205352 GCF_008692095.1 Etheostoma spectabile | reverse complement strand
TGATGGAAATAAAATCTAACTTTTTGTGACATGTTTTACTAATGTCTTATCTGTCATTTGATGCCTTTTGGAGATTTTCCCATCTTTTCTTGGCTTTTTTATGCACATTAATAAAATATTTTACCTGGGGTGCCCAAACTTTCGAGCCCCCCTGTAGGAATGACTTTGATGTGTGTGTGCATGATTGGGTTTGTGTGTGTGTGTGTGTGTGTGTGTGTATTGAAAGAATGTTTTCATACGGATATATCTGTGTATGCATAATTGTGTGCATGGAATACAGGCATGCATGTGAAATCATGTGTGTGACTTAGCATATAGTGGCTCACAGTGCTGAAACTGTAGGCGCTCCCAACCCCTGTTGTGTCATCCCTGGCTGGCGCATTAGTGTCTGGCTCGGAACGGTCACAGCATGTTCACCCTGCGTCCGTTGGGCGGAATTAACCTTCCAGTTTGTCAGAGGGGGTTTGTAGAAGGAATCAATAAAACAGCCCACCATTAAATAGAAGCCAACTAAGTGATAATGGCTGGAGAGTTGGAAACTAAATCAGTGGATTCATTATAAACTGCTGCAAGCTGTGGCATCCGACTTTCCTATGTTCCTTTACTATATTCGGTGAAATTAAGAGATACTGATAAATATGTTAACAGCATTTAATTATGGATACTTAGCCTGGTTTCCTGATCCTATGGCTCATAAACAGCACATTTGTTTAGCAACTCATTGGGGGTGGAACTTACCCTCTTTGAGTTGGTTTACTGATGTGATTGCTTGCTTCATTAGCTCAGTCAGTGTTAAACCAATCATAACAAGGCAGAGAATCAGAGAAATAAAATGTTTTCGCAATAATCTTGTTGGGGTTTTGTAGTGTGTTAATACCCAGCAAAGTAAGGTAGTTCCAGTTTGATAATGGCTATAAAACATGTATCATATTGGAAATTGTGTTGAAATATTTCCAAAGATCAACAATGTCAACAATCTAGTCAGTGAATTGGCACCTCTTGCCATGAGTGAGGGCAGGCTCAGTCCCCATTCACTATGAGTAGATCCAGTCTAATTGATACACAGTTGTTACATCAGTTGACACAATTGTCACTAGAATGTTTAATAAATACAACGTTATTGCTGCATGTGAATGTGCTGGACTGATATCACTTATTGCTCTTTTGGACCAACCTTTTCAACAATTGTTCAGAACAGGAAAATACCCGCTATAGTAGTTAGGATTCCTATTGCTGTAAGAGGATTTTCAAAAACAGAACGTTAAGATGTACGCACAACTTTCCATGTCCACATTTTTTTTCCCATTCAACAAGGATAAAAACAAGCGGGTATCTAGGTATCTGTTTTGGCAAAAAGACAACAATTATGATCAGAAATGTAAAGGTGAGATTGTCAAGTCAAGTGGATTTGTTGTAAATTATTATTTCAGAATGTTATTATGGCAACAGCCTTCTGATAAAGTATAAAACTTTCTCAGTAAAAAACCCATTAGAACACAGAGACCCCAACTTGCATGTTTGGGTTAAGTTTGGACTTGCCAGCGGAATCACTGGGCGTCTGACAGGAATGCTAACATCACGAAAGACTGCTTGATTGCGCGTGTGTGTGTGTGTGTGTGTGTGTGTGTGTGTGTGTGTGTGTGTGTGTCTTTCCTGAGGCAGTGACCTTAATCTGGAGCACAAGGGTGACACAGGCTCAGACCAGACAGCGACAGCGATGACCTCATGCATCAAAACATGCACGTGCACACATCTCTCCATGTTCAGCCTTACCTCTGGGGCTATGTAGTCTGGAGTGCCGCAGAAGGTGCGTGTGGTCACTCCTTCTACCATGTTTTCTTTACACATGCCAAAGTCAGCGATCTTAATGTGTCCCTCGGAGTCCAGCATCACATTGTCCAACTTCAGATCCCTGAAGAAGCACACGGGCATTCAAAACATCCTTGAAGGTGTTGACTTTTCTTTTAGAATTTGTTTCTGCAGGTGTCAATAATATCATGGCCAATCCTAAATACTTTTAATTCATATAGAATTCATTACAAACAAACCCCAGTTGCTGCTGCTGGGTGTTTTCAAGAAAGAGCCTATAAAACACTGGTTGTTTAGGAAAAAAAAAAGATTTCACTGTAGGATGCCTCTGTACTGAATGATATTTATTGCAGAAAAAAAGACATTCACTATATCACACTATTTCTGATTATTTCTTTAAATGCAGCCACAACATTTAAAGAACAGCGTACACTGTGTTTATGTTGTGTCAACAGTTTAAACTTGTTAACACTCACCTGTAGATGACTCCTTTAATGTGCAGGAAGAAGAGACCAACAGCGATCTCTGCTGCATAGAACCTGCAATAACAACCACACGTTTATAAACTTAAAACACAAAAAAAAGTAACCTTTATTTGCAGAACACTTATTTATTCCAATTCTAGCAGATATATAAATCTTACATATATGAACATAAATATACATACTGTATATTCATTGCTGCAGTAATAATGCAGCATGCATGTTAGAAGTTTTAATTTTTTTTTTACCTTGGTAGCAATATACAAAGATGCTTTAGAAAACTAAAATAATAATAATCTTAAACTAAAATGAACACAGAAAGTCTATTTGACAGTAGAAATTATTCACTCTATAGCGGAATTACACCAGTTGCTAATAAGTTGACATGTCTTACACTGCCTGAGGTTCCTTGAACTTGCCCACTTGTTGGATATGGTACATGAGGTCTCCCCCATTCACATACTCCATGACAAAGTACAGACGGTCCTGTGGTCATAGAGATAGAAGGGATAAGAGAGAACGTTTAGGGGTAGATGGAGCATGGGGTATTTAGGGAGAGAACACTATGCAACATCATTTGGCACAAGCAAATAGCAAAGTTCCTCAAAAGCTGTGATTTACCCAACATTTCAATTCACTTATGGAGCTTTAAATAGAAAGATACGGCTCAGTGTTGCAGCCTCCCCTAACCTTGCTGTCTGGTCATTCCATCCTTCCTGCTAAACTTTTCATGACAAGGTGACCTAAAAAGCCAAACAAAAGCACTTTATGGAAAAAAAAAAAAACACTAAACACAGACATCTGTCAAGAGACATTCTCTTTGTCTTATAGTGCTGGTCCCTTACTACCAATGACAAGTCCCTCACTAGCAAAACACACTTCGGGTTTGACAGCAGATCTTACTCTGAAGTAGTGCAAGCTCCGACCCTGACAGCACTATGATGACAGCCACCAGAGTAAAACGCACACTGCATCTTCTCTAGATCTCGGTAAACTCTCACATTCAAGTTTTCTGTTGTCTTTAATCTTGTAGACATGATGGTGTTCACTCAATTATGTGTAACAAAATATCCTTCAGTTAGATTTCATCCGAAGGGATTTTGCTCAGCAAAACAGATGCAAAACATAACTTGTGTACTTCAGCTAATTATGCTAAAATGTCAACTGGTGTATAAGACCTGGCTGGGGATGCTAAAATGTTTTCTTTGTGTTGTGTTTAATAATGAAGTTAAACTTCATTAGCCCAACTTTACACATTTAATGTCCACATACTGTGGTGCCGTTTAGGGATACATTATTTTGCTGTTCCATGTGCTTGGTGTCATCTCTCATTATCTTTTGCTGATTAAATTTTTCAAAATATGTCTTTACTTACAGTTTCTCAATAAAATAGTGCTGGCAAGAAATATTTTATTTGTTATTATGTGTATGTGTGTGTGTGTGTATGTGCATGTGTGCGTCTTCATCATTATGCTATGAATGATTCCTAAATGCCTGTTCCTAATTCCTAATTGTCCTAAATGCACCAGATTTTTCCCCAAACTTGTTGCTCCTGTTCCATTTCTGTCTGCGTTATATAAAAACCCTTGAGAGTTTGTGTTGTCGCTACAACGACTACCACTATGACTACTGCTACAGTGAAACTACTATTACTACCAATATTACTCCAGTTGTTGTTAAAGAAGCACTGCACTAATTCAATTCAATTCAAATTTATTTATAGTATAGACCACACTCCAGAATTTACAAGGACCCAACAGTTCTAGTAGTTTCCTCCAGAGCAAGCAACAGTGCGACAGTGGCGAGGAAAAACTTCCTTTTAGGCAGAAACCTCGGTCAGACCCAGGCTCTTGGTAGGCGGTGTCTGACGGGCACTAATGTCACATATGGAGCTCAGTTTACTAATAATGGGGAGTGATCCTGTAAAAACAGTGGCATAATGTTTTCTGAGGCTCTGTAGGACCTTTTTCAAATGTGAGAAACAACCCTGATGATGTCACTAGGGTTATCTCAGCTTGTGCTTGGAGAATAGACGTTTTTTTTTAGGGAGGCAGGGAAGGTTGTTGTTTAGACGCTATCAAGTTACATTAAAGGAAATATAGGATCAAGTGTTTTTGGAGCTTCACCAATTATAGGGATTAAAAGTCAGGATTTCTATGTTATATGTTATGTTTCTATGATTTAATAAACATACATAGCAGAAACTGAGTGATTTTCTACGTGTGTCAGTGTATGAGCGTGCATAACACTCATGATAAGTCTGCATTTGTATCTGTTTTTATATAAGAAAGCACAATACACTTCTAAGAATAGGCTCAAGTGTGTGCGTGTGTGTGTGGGGGGGGGTGGGATTACACATATTCATAAAGTATTTGCTTTCAGGGTGTGTGGTCTGGTTTGAACATGACTCAAAGACAATACACACGTGCATGCATGTACAGACACATGCTGTTGTTTACACACGCACAAATCTCAACCTAATTAATCTAATTAGCATTTGTTTGTTTCCCCTTCTCTCTTTTTTTATTGTACTTACATACATGTCCTCTACTGCTCTCTACAAAACTTTATGACTAAACTGTTTAGCTAAAAGCCCCTTTATGATTTAATCTGACCTGACCTGGAGTGACTTGTCTTAAAGCGTGTCCAGGAGCATTTTACCTACCACAGTCTGGAAGCACGAGTGGAGGTGTGTGAGGAAGGGCGGCTTGTCTTGTTGGGCCAGGACTCTCTTCTCCACCATGGTACATTCCACGTCATCGTCTTGGATCACCACATCCTTCTTCAGGATCTTAATTGCAAACAGCTCTTCAGTGGCCTTCATCTCTGCCAGCATGACCTGCACAGCAGGAAGGGAAAAGGAGGAAAAGATCACTTCTATGTATAACCTATTTTTTTCTTATTTGTTTAGCTCTTGTGTGGTCTGTTACCAGTGACACTAAGAGCTCCACTTTTATTATTTATTTTTGGGCTAATTATAGCTGCCTCACCTTGCCGAAGCTCCCTTTCCCCAGCACAGCCAGGAAGGAGAAGTCGCTGAGTTTGACATGGTCCAGGCTGTTGTAAGGCAGCTGGCTGGATTGGCTGTTGTCTGTCTCGGTGATCACCTTCTTACCTGGGCCTAGCTTGGCTTTCTGCACTCAGGGAACAAAGGATGGTGTGTAGAAAAACACATTTTCTAAAGCAACAGCAGCAGCTTTGAGTAACACACAAAACATAGAGCTTCACTGTGTTGTTCAGACAAAATGACTAGTTTCTGAATTACTAAAACATGGAGCTTGTTTTTTTATATGAATAAAATGAATTCATGCTGAACCAATGAGAAACTTAAACAAAGCTTCTTTAGAAGTGACATGTGATAAACATTTACAGACCAGCACATCCAATTTCCCAGTTGTTGTTTTTTTAAATAGTTTTACCACTCCAACCATTATCAAACATAAAGATGTTCATTTTATTCCTAAAAAAAATGGATCCTTTACATAAGCTCACACACTCACACTAATTTGCTCACTCACAGCCCAAATACACAGACTGTTTGAAGCAAAATTCCAACATTAATGGAGGGAAATGAGACTGTGGTGCCAACGTTGAGCAGATCCACACAGATGGCTCAATGGCTTAAATACAAACAGATACATTTAATAAAGTGTACTGAATTTCAGCAAAATAAAAGGATACATTGGTATTTCTTTATTTTATTTTTTCACATTATTGACCAATAAATAGCAAAAGCTGTGACCCAGCCTTTTTAAAATATATACAATGTATTAACAAGTAATTCTTATTTAAATTAATTTGTTTTTTTGTTTTGTTTTTAAACTGAGTATTAGGTGTTCTTATTGGTTTAAAAGAAGAAAAGTGAGAAGGAAGATAAATCAGTAAGTAAAAGTACTAGGGGTGGGAATCACCAGACGCCTCCCAATACGATATATCACGATTTTGAACACATTGCAATATTCTGCGATATATTGCAAATTATAACCTTTCTTCCAACTTCTAATTTTTCCCAATTTCAAATAATGTCCTCAAAAGTAAACTTCGTTCGTCATCCTTCGTTCCAAAGTCATGCGTAATCTCCCAATATGCAAGATGCTCCAAGAAGAAAACTACAGTGCATTATGATGAAAAATACACAACTCCATGGCAGTCTGAATGCTAAACAACTATCAAATACATCATTTTTCATACTCTTTTTAACCTATCTGCTGAGAACCAACACAACCAATATCCCCGTGGCCAGCATTCACATTCATCCAAGGCAAAACACAGATCCAAACTCATGCTGAGCCTCGACATCACAGGTGTAATCAACATCCACAAGGAAACTAAGGATTACAATGAATTGGTATTAAATCATGAAATGTCCTTACTGCTTCCTGGCTGTAGAAGATCCTACTCTAAATCTGTGCACATGACAGTCATACCCCTTTTGTCATCCCGCTGCACCTTCACTAGAAAGTAAGCAAATGAAGGTCACCTTAGCATTCACTACACTACATGATGACAAAAACCTCTGACTGTTTCATACAAAATATTGTATAAAAGAAAATCTCTGATGAAGACCACCATAAGTTGAGTGGAGAAAACCCTTTAAGTGATGAAAATTAAGTGTTGCCTAAAATGGGTGATATCCAAAAGGCTAACATCACAAATTCCTCGATTTATCACAATTTACCTTTGGGAATCACTTAAAGATACTATGTGGAATTTGTTGTTTTTGACAACGGGGGCCGTTGAAAGAACTGCAGTCAGCATTTTATTGCTCACGCTTGCACACATGCGACCATCCTGGGCATCGGCCAAAACAGTGATGTGACATGGAATGTGGTAACATGGTTGACTGGCATCATGTTTTTAAATATGGTAAGTAAAGTTATTATAGTAACTAACACGTTGATCCCCAAAACAAAACAAAGGTCCCTCCATTATTTGAATGCCCTGCCAATGTGACCTTAGTTTCCCTCGTCCAATGTCAGTTACATTCCCATTTGTCCAGATGGCCTTCACAAGATACAACTTTTTTTTGTCTGCTTACATGGACTTTGTGTTGAATTTTGTGTTGTGGTGTGTGCCGGTCGTTTGTTGACGTTAACAGACTCAATTTCTTAGCTAACATTAGATGGTGTTGCACACTGTTGCTAGGGGAGATAAAGAGAGGCAGGGCACTCTGGAGCACATATAAATGTCCAATTCTTCAGCCTCTCTTCATTTTCCTGGCAAAACCGTCCCGAGTCCTTCACATAGAAATCAGTTCACGGGCTGTTATAGGCAACCGAGAAAGTTGGGAAGTTCTCAGTTACGTTACAAACACGTTGGCAACACAAAGCAACTAATACATGTAAATCCCTTCACAGAGTACCTTTAAGCATTTATTATAAGCCCAATTCAGCTTATTTCACGCAATTCAGAATAAAAACGCAATTAACTTCATTTTGCAGCTTTAGTTTGGTTATGATATCTACCAATGTCTGCTCTTAATCTGGGGAATGCACAGAGAAACGCAAAGCAAAGCAGACCACACCAGATCACAGCACACCTATAAGCTTTAGCCAATGAAAAGAGCCTGGTCGAGCGGAGCGAGCAGCAGTCTTACTTCCTCCCTCTCAGACACATCTGGTCAGAGTCTTCCACAACTGCCTGGTCCTGAAACCACAGGGAGAATGGAGCCAAAAGGGCCAACTCACTTAGTAAACTCGAGTCTAGGTGTGACCCACAACAGCTGACTCAACCAAGACACTTTTATATGCAGATAGAGTGATCCACAAAGTGCAGCTCATACACACAGATACAAAAAGAGAATATGAATGAAGATGCAGTAATCATACTATGACACTAAATTATAAAGTTTCTGCCTAGTCAATTTTGGATTTAAATTAAAAATGCACTACATACTTTAGTGACTGTAACTATAAACTAACTAAAGTCAGCGTTTCTGCTAAAAATAACATTCATTCCATATTACAAATAATAACAAACACATAAATGTAAAGCTCAAACATACCATAACTGAGTGATCATTTAATTGATCTCCCTGTACTTTATTTCTTTGATGAAGTAAAAACCCTGTCTGCACTCCACCAAGAAAATTGTAAGAAGAGTAGAAAGGAAAAACTCAATTACAAATGTGAGTGAGAAACAGGACAAAAGGACAATTTTATGGTAGTGTGGAAATCAAATCTTCAAGTATTACAAAGAAACAAGGTGACAATTCGTGGGTGGTAAAGAAATTGCAAGCACACAGATAAAGGCCTAGTGAATTACATACCAGGCCCACAGGTAAAAACTGTTGCTCATTGTTCTGACTACAGGTCTGGCTCTGTACTGTATTTCACTTCAATGCTGACATCTAGTGGTCATCTGTAGACTATAATTCCAGAAAGTGTGAAATGTACAGTGTGAAGCAGAATATAAGGCGGGTGAAGCTTAAGCTCTTAAGTTCTAAGATATTGAAATTAATGACCAATTCAATTTCAGGCTATGCAGTGGCAGTGATGTAAGCACACAAGATGGACAGGCAGAGTGATCCACAGACGAGACACATACAGAATACAAAAATGCACATGGGGACAAATGTAGAGCCGTGATCACTGCTTTGAGCAGGACAGTGCCAGGATTTGCTAACAACTCTCTGACAAACTCTGAGGACCAAAAAGCAGGGAAAACAGAGGACACACAAAAAAGACGCAGCAACTAAATATGTTTAAGGCTTGTACAGTACAAACATTGATATATTGGAACAACACAGTTTCCTTTTTAATTGTATTTGTCTTAAATTTATTTTACAGAAAAACCCAAACCACACCCAGAACAAATTGTTCGTAAATTAGATCTATTTGCAGTAGCTTTGAACCACATGCAAATGATCAGACATGAGGAGAGGTGAAGAAACATATCACCATGAGAGGAGGAGAGGAGAGGACTACCTTTAGACTTAAATTAATTTGGCAATCCTGCGAGCAAGAGACAAGAAGGGGAGAGAGAAAGAATCTCTTGCATTAAGTATGACAGTGTGACACAGGATGAAGAAGCATTCGTCTCACCAAGCACACAGGAGAGAGCAGAAAGCTAAGGGAAAAAATGAAGAGAACCACAGAGGAGTTTGTGAAGAGAAAAAAGGAGAGAGAACTTGGTACGAGGGAAGACGACGGGGAGGCCAGAACCGTCTAACGCAAATATATAGCTATATTTATTACAAGGCTTGGTTGAATTCTCATGTAGAATGCGGTCTGCTATTTTCTTGATAACCTAACACCTTTCAGTAAAAAAAATGGCTTAACATGGTTTTACTTAAATTTTGATATAAGCTCACCTTGTCTCAAATCCAAAGAGGAGGATCAGGGGTCTGTTGTTACTCCACTGGGGTGACAGTTTCTGAAACTGAGGGCCATGTGTTTCACAATGTTAAGATCTGTTTCTACTAAATCGGACATAACTATAATGTTGACATGATATGTATCTACCGATGAACTACCAAGCTACCTATCACACTGATTAGCCTATTATTGTTAATTAAAGACATTATAGCCTATGAATTTAAAATTAAACATGTTTCAAATTAGGCTATAATGGTGTGTTAGTGTTGTTTATTTACTTAGCCTTTACCTCGGAGTACATGTATAAAACAATTATCATTTGAAAGTGAAGCGTTCTGCTGGGTTCAATGGGTTGTCTCAGTTTGTTTTTAGCAACGGTTGCAGTTTAAGCAGTTTAGCACCAAGGATTTCATTTTCTAGTTTGTGCTCACCTTTCTTTGAAGGGAAGTCAATTATCAATTGTTTCCCCTCATTTTGTTTTTCTTTAAGAAAGACATTTTTATAGATAGTAATCAGTATTGGTTTTACCCCCAGTAAA
>NC_045734.1:19189875-19195187 GCF_008692095.1 Etheostoma spectabile | reverse complement strand
CCCCCCCCCCCCCCCCCCCCAGAAAAGTTGCTAAATCTAGTGACAAAGTCGCTAAGTTGGCAACACGTGTTGAGTAATAGACTAAATGTTGCATTAAACAGCTACAGACTTTACATTGCTATGGACGCAGGATTCCAACCGTAGAGACGGAACCAACTATTTTCTTTAGCAGAAGCAATACAATCGTATTTAAATGAATAAACTACCATTGTGTGTCAAATTATTGATTCATTTGGTAAGTAGCCATGTGATAAGCGGGATCATGTAGAGAGAGGCGGTTGTTATAGCAAATACAACCTTATACGTTTCTGGTCCTGTGTTTCATTTAGTCCACACACTCTGGATATTTTTACTATCTGTATTTATATATTTTTTTCAGTTACAAGTACATACTTTTTTGATATCATTTATGGTTACCTACTTTTACCAAACTATTTTAATTACATATTCAACTTAATTTAATATAACGTCACTCACTTACACTGCAATATTGTTTTTCTGTACCCTTGCAACCGCACTTTACGAATTCTTTATTTGACGTCACTTACATTCAGCCAAATCTTCTGCTCACAGTCTGCTGTTTGCTTGTTTTGTGTTTACTTGTGTATTTGTTTGTTTTTGCTAAAATTGTAAATTATGACTAAACTGTAAATTGTAAATAATGTAAATTGCCATACCTGATGACGTTTTATAAAAGCAATAGCTCACAAGCCGTGGTATGTTGTGATATCACAGCTAAGGCGTGTTGTTCTGCCCAACGCGAAGCTGAGGGAGCCATTGCTGAATAAAATACATAGAATTCTGTTAATTATTACATTAAGTACAGTGTCAGTTGCTCCAAATTGGATCTTGGAAGAATTGGTTTCAACGCCAACCATGTCTGTGGCCTTTCTAACATCCAGCTTTTTCCTTTTTTCTCCTGTTACCCACAACTCTTCAATATGTGTGGCAGAAATGTCATGAAAAACAACTTCAAAAAGCCTCTTCCAGAGACCTTGGCACCCACTGAGAGACAGACAATCAGACGACCAGAAAGAGAGCTGTTATACCCAGCAGGCCAGACACATCGGTGCAGGAAATTGGATGAATGAAAAGGCAACAGTGTCTCATCAGAGGCCTCAGCTAAAAAGTATCTGGTACAGTACAGTACATGTGTAAGCGTGTGTATATGTGTCTGGGTAGAATTTGAGAGGGGAAAGTTTATGATTTACTTATGATTTTAAATACTCTGATATTGATAATAAAATTCACTTTTTATTTTATTATTGAAAAGGTATTAAGATGGTGAGTATCACCATCATTGAACTTCATTACGGCTTGATAGAGAAAATATTTTTCTGTAAATTACGTTGGATCCTTATTGAGCAGTAATTAAGAAGAACAACTTTACATCAATGGGAAGAGAAGAATTGATCATAGGGCAATGATTATAAAAACAATTTTACATCCTTTTATTCTCTTAAATGATTTTTTATTGAAATTTGTCTTGTTAAAACCTAACATATATCTAAACAACTACAGTCTGAGTCTAAGTCTTTAAAATAGAACTACACTTTTTACAAAGCAGTGAGAGACAGTTTGTTGTCAAATGACAGCCAGGTTAAATTCATAACAAAGTCTAAAAGGAGCACTATGAACATTTTTTCAGTTTATTCTCAAGGAGAATAATTCTTTTGCACACTAACTGTTTGGCAAATGAAAATTCAATCTTTAATTTGACAGTTTGTTAGTTAGTTTCATTTCATTTCTGTGTCATGCCAAACATTTGGCACCACTACTTAATAGACATTTTCCAGTGTTACAAAAATAAATCATATGGAGAGAAATACATGGAAAACAAAAACAATTGAAAATAAAATAAAATCTCTACAGATGATCTAGGACTAGGTAAAGAGCTTTTTTTCTGTTCACCCGGGCTTTCTCAACATGACTGGCTATTTTTATATGTTTCACGTCCAAATAGCCATCTCAGTCTTTGAGCATCATCCATATTTACAAAATGAATATCTATTCTTATCTTAATAAAAAAAATCATCACACTGTTAAAAATTAAAAGGACAATAGTAAAAAAAAATAAGATAATTTACTATTTCATTTAAACAATACATCGGACAGATACGCCTTTCGTCTTCTATAGTAAAGGTCCCATGACAAGGTGCTATTTGAATACTTTTATATAGGCCTTAGTGGTCCCATAATATTGTATGAAAAGTCTCTTTCCCAAAATTTAGCCTTGGTGCAGAATTACAGCCACTAGTGCCAGTCCCACAATGTGCTTTCCTTAGGACATGCCATTTTTGAGAGACTATGAGCTGAGGAGGTCTTTGAAAACTGCAGCTGCTACGGATATGTGACCATTCAATATAATTTCTAAGTTTCCAATTTACCAGGTTGGGAAATTAGCACCTGCCACCAGCCAATGGCAGGTACTTTTTCAAGGTGGCGGGTGACTTTGCCTTGTATACCAGCCACAGTGGTGGGTGGAGTGGTTTTCAGCGCTAGTCCGTGACATCGGTTCAAAAAATGTGGCAACATATCCACGGTGTTAGGAGGCCTGCTGCGGAGTCAGCAGTAGAAACTGTTGAGGGCGAAGTAAAGAAAAGGTACTTTTCGGACAAGTGGCACATTGTGGCGAACGGAAAACCAGGGAATGGTTGGCCTACTAGGGTTGGGAGATGTCCCCTAAACTGGCAGTTGATCAACCATTTATTTAAAGGCCCTCTGTAAATAAACAGTTTTATATGCTGCGGCTGGTTAGGGACAGTACATTACAACTTGACCTCCTTTCACTTAACTATGGTGCTGTCTAGACTCAATCAGAGCTCTGTGATCTGTGAATGTTTGCCTTTAACAAGAGCGACAGTAATAACCTAATATACCATCATTACTAAAATTGAACTACGTTCTCGGTTAAATTTGCACTGAATAACGCATTCCATGAACAGAACCATAACTCTTGCCGAGCACATGAACAGATGTGCAATATTAGCTCACACGTAAAATAGCACCCTCGTGAATAAACCTCCTGTTGCAAAAGTACATTCATAAATCCTGCATAACATCGCCATCAGACTTACTTATTGATACACAGTAGTATCCACCAAATTAGTCCAATGAGGGGATAAAGGAAAGTATGATAGCGTTCCACGTTAAAGCCAGGTAAAGCAAGCTACTATACTGACAGAGAGAGAGAGAGAAAGACTATCCCTACAAATAGGTTGCACGTAAGGGGGGAAATGTATCTTCCACTTAAGGGGCAGCACAGCGCAAAGTGTCTTTGCTAGTTTAAAACCGACGTGGTTGTCAAATTCCAGCCCACTAGGATTAGCGCGTGTCTGACAGGGAGGGGGGCGTGGCATCACAAAGGTGGCGATGATATGATATAATCCATCTGCACAACCCTACAGCCTACCTTATAGATGACCAGTCCATGCACTGTGCTTACTGTCAAACTTACTCGTCTTCAGAAAATGCAAACACTTTGTTTGTTTGAGGAACAACTAACCTTAAATTAGAGGCAATAAAACACCACAGGTCCTCATATCAGATAAGTCTCATATCAAGTGCACTGCCATACAGCTGGCAAAGATGGGACCCCAGGAGCAGAGTGTGGCAATAAAGGCAATTTTTTTCACATCACTTTTCATTTGCTTATATTGATAAAATATGTATTAATATTACAAAATAATGTACTAAAGCAATTCAAAATATGCTAGTACACTTTTATAAATTTGAATTACGGAAAAAATGGCTGGTAAAAAATATATTTCCCACCATGTAATATAGACATACTTTTTTAGAGCTTAGTATGGCTGGACACACTAACACAGTAAATTAAAGAAAAGGTTATCTGGATGGGATTAACAAGGCTATACAAAATACAGATTTACCACATCATCATACTAATCAGTAATGACTCTGGTTTGCTGATATATATATATAAAAATAAACTAGATAAAAAAGAGTCTTATTGATAGCCAATTGGGGATACACTTTAATGTTGTACAGACTCTAGATAAGACATTAAAAGTCAGATATGTAATATCATTATTTTAATGAATCCCAAAATTACCCCTATGTATCATCAGATATTAAGGAAACATGCTAAGTTGAAATACTAGCTTTACTTTTGAAATTTTCGTTCCGTGACGGAATTTCTGTTTGTGTTTAGGCCTGTGTGTTGTCATCAACTGCCCATTTTGACAGCCAGGCTAGGTTGCATGATATAATGTTACTTGTAAAAGAAAAAAGAAAAAAAAAAAAAGAAAGAAAAAAAACTAAAACAAGTAGGCTACAGCTGTAACATTAGTACAGCCATGAGAACGAACAAACATGATCAACAGAGGTCAATTCTACCCGACCCAAAAAACTGGCATGTTTTTAACAGTTGCAAGACCAGAGACGTTACAAACCCCACATAAATATTGGAGGCGTATTTGAAAGATAGAGACAGCTTGGGGCCCAAAAGGATGCCGAGTTGGCTAATTTCTCACTGAACAGGTAGCTAAGAATTAGCTTCAGGCTAATTTATCACGGCTAATAGGGACGGGCATTTTATGTCACTTCAACATTAGTGTACTTACATTGAATTATATAGCTAGAGTACCTGAGTTAGTTACTTGCAAAAAAAAAAAAATTGAGACACAAACAGTAAAGTGACCCGACTGGCCATGCTAACCCTGCTAACGTTACTGGAGGATCAGGCGAGCGGGCCATGGCTGTTTACAACGTGCACCCTGTTTAGCGGCCACCAACAACGTTGAGTTATTTTAAGCCAAGAGAGTGGGGCTGTAAATCAGAGGACCGTGAGTTTGCAGTGTGTTTAGCAATTGTTGCTGTAATTCTAAGCTAATAATGTGTGTTCAGTTGGGTGGAGAGGACAGCATTGTAGTATTATTTTTAGCGGTTCCTTCCTAATTCTAAGCCTAGGAAGTGTGTCTGTCCATCGGGTGGGGAGGACACTGAGGTTGTTTTGTTTTTAGCTGTTCCTACCGTAATTCTAAGCTGAAAAAGTGTGTTTGTCAGTTGGGTACAGGGCTCCACGTGAGCACGGCTTCTATGACTGTCAATATAGCCAGCAATTACCGTTAGTTACTCTGCTGTGCTGTGAAGTAAAGTCTGTCTCGGTCGGACAAGCGTCTAGCAACATGATTGTGGATGCTCCTTCAACGCACTTTGGAGAAGGAGGTCTGGCAAAGCAAGACTATGGATGCTGCGGTGTCAGCTTGGCAACCTCTGTGAACTTCTAGGCTGGGGAGAAGGGGGCGGGAAAACAACTCTCTCTAGTATTTTGAATTTGTACTGCAGTAACT
>NC_045734.1:19189363-19189865 GCF_008692095.1 Etheostoma spectabile | reverse complement strand
CTAGCTGTCAGTATTACATATTGCACCTCTAAGTTGATCGTTCAAGACAACAAACAGACAGAAAGATCAGAAGGCCATGGTGGTTATTTCCATAGACAGTAGAAGAAATGGACATTGTGACCCTGTTGATTTCAACGGAGACCAGTGAAGGCTATTAGAAGCACTTTTCCGGTGAGGGCTGAGCGTTACTGCGCAGCCTCCAACTGAGCTTGAAGATGTAGATGTGACGTGAGCAACCTGTCTGAAAGTTGTAAGTCTTCTGGTAGCTGTGCCAAGAGAAATCTCAATCATTCCGAATCTTGCAGAGACGGAGAGCGTAAGTATTTGTAAGGAGACAACATAGGCACAGGCTAATTATTGCTAACTAAAATGCTACTTACCATTAGTGTTTAAACCTAAACAGCTAATGTAGTCAAAACTTCCTGCAAACTTATCCTGTACTGTTCGGTAATTCCTCTACTATGCAACAGCAAGTCACTTGGTTATGACACAATCGTTAGCC
>NC_045734.1:19186880-19189353 GCF_008692095.1 Etheostoma spectabile | reverse complement strand
AAAACGTCTGCTACGGAGCCATAACATAAGACACAAGGTAATGGAGCCTTTTATTTATTGCCGTGTTTCTTTAGAAATAAACAATGGAAAAATAAAGTCTTCAAACACTTCACATGAAAGTTATTCGCTGTCAAAGTGAAGTCAAAATTAATGGCAGGTGAGTGCTAGGCAGCCTCAAAAAGGCGCAATAGGAGCTACGCTTTTTTGAGGCTGGTTTACCCCCCTGATTATTTCAGAACAAACCTCACCTCAAATTTCTGCCTGAGTTCCTCATTTCCATCATCCTCCTCGGAGATGGGAACATTGTAGTACTCCCCCTCCTCTTGGCACAATAACTTATACCTTAAAAAAGAGAGATGGGCAGATGGGGAAGATGGAGGAAGAAAGACAGGGGGAATGAGTATGGATTCATACAAAAAACATTGTTAAGATAAGAAACCAAATTTAAGTTTAATTTGTCTACTTTTCCTTCTTCTACTCTACTATTCTACTCTTTCACTGATTTTGACCTGCTGGGCCTGGATATAGTTGATGGTACACAAACAGTCTCTTTTCCTCTGGGGTATTTGACACTTTACAATTCAAGACACACATTTAAGCAGACTCAAACTCAACTGTCAATTAAAAAAGTGAAAAATGAAAATACCCTGCTTCTCTGGGACAAACCGACTGTTGCTATTGCTTTAGGTGGCCATCAATCAGTACAGAACAAGTTACTGAAGCTATTGCCCACAGCAAAGTCACAAACTTAGCCTACTGTGTGCATCAGACGGTGGGCCTGGAAACCTGCAATGTAAGCTGCAATGGAGGTCATCTTCATACACTATCAATGTTAAACTGTTGATACTTTTGTTTCTTATGCTGTCTTTTAGAACTTATGACCTAATGATCTAATGGCTATTAGAATAAAAACATGGAAGTGAGTGTTACCAGCCACAGACTGGAGCCTTAATGAGCTCAGATACACCGAAGGAAAGTGCCCCCATGAAGTCATTCCTGGTGGTCCGATCCCAGTCCCACACCTCCACTGACAGTCTACGGTCTTTATCCGTAGCCTTCAGCTTGCTATAACACAGAGATGGTACATATGGTGTTTGTGTCAAGTTTTTCATTACAATTACATTTCACAATTTAAAAACAAATATGTCATATGATTGTTCTTTGTAGTTATATGTTAGAATTTGTAGTAATAGTAATTGCAGTGGTAATATTGTGACAGCACTATTTAGTACTATTAGAATGATAAATTGTTGTTATGTGTAATTATTACTTTTGAAATAGTGTTAGCACTAGTAGATTCAAACTTGAAGAACAGACAGCAAGATGCAGACCATTGTAAGTTTCCGTCTATGAACCGATCGAAAGGTTACGATGAAATATTGCATTTGGTAAAGAATTTTTTTTAAAGTTAGTTGTAATATTGTAGTATTGTATGTTTTAGCACTTCCAGTCATTTATATTTATCTCATAAATGTCTGTATCCAATAAGAGAAAATATTATATTTTGTTAAAAACACATTTAGAAAACAAACTGACTGCTTGATGGACTGTGTGTGTATATTTATAAATATATATATATATATATATATTTTTAAAAAAAGGACACAATGATGAAGGCAAGACATCCAGAAAAGTAGGGTGAAGAAGTCATGATGTATTGGGATAGTTTTTGTACAGAAGTAATGGCAGCAGCTCCAGCATAAGTAGTGATAAAAGTACAGAAATCATTGAAGAAGATGAGAAGATGTATTAGTATAAACAGCTGATTCAGTTGTTTTACTGCTGACATTCACAATATATAGTACATGTACTGTACGTCTCATTGTAAAATACCCAAAGGTGTAGTGTAGCCTTTAGTAGGACAGAGGTGACAGGTCATTTACTCACAAATTAAAGGACTCATTCCACTTTGGGTTGAGGTTGGAGCGGATGGTTTTGGTCTTCTGCTTGGTCTCATTTTTGGGGTCTGGTACGAGCTTGAGCTTGACATACGGATCAGACAGGCCATTGGGGTCCATGGGGATCAGGTTCTTGCCTTCACCCACTGATGGAGAAATAAAAAATAGGAATAAATTATGAATTTGTCTATAAAGACAGAATAACTAAATAAATGTATGAACAGTATACGTGACTCTGTAAAAGCAGTGTTTTAATTTGCACGACTTGGTCTCTCCAAATGAGGTGAAGCACACTGGTTCCACTTTTTCCCATATTCAGCACACCTCAAACATCTACTACACTGCTAGTTACCACACTAATGGATTCAATTAGCCTAGTTTCAATAGCTAAATGAACACTCTTCCTTCATATTCTGTGTGGTTTCTACAATACAGATCATGTAAGTCAGGAAAAAAACAGGTCCATCCATCCATCCATACGTCTTCATCCGCTTATCCCGGGTTGGGTCGTGAGGGTGCAAGCGGCCAAATTGGGTTTCCTCAGGAGGGTGGATGGCGTCTCCCTTAGAGATAGG